>NW_010244812.1:0-19196 GCF_000690775.1 Eurypyga helias | reverse complement strand
GGAGTCAGGGAGAGGGTTAACAGGTTTGTGTGAGTGAACGAGAGAGAGAAGGAGTAATGGCTCCCGGACCCCCTCCTCGCCTCTGCCCCGAACATGACGTACTGTGGAATGAAATACTTCTTGGTCAGTTTGGGTCAGGTGCCTGATCTGTGTGTCCCAGCACTGCCTGTAGCGACACAGCGAGAGCTGGGAACGCAGCTGCAGGATCAGAAGCGGAGAAAGACCTTGAATCTGGTGCAGGCATTCCCCAGCGCCAGCTGAGACCTTATCAGTGCTGCTCGCTGCATCCAGGAGCACAGCTTCATAGCAGCCACAGTAAAGAGAGCTGACTCTTTCCTGACTGAACCCAGCACATTCCTATAGTAGATTTATTCCAGATAACACTGAGGAAGATGCTATGGGAAGAAGGATCCTGAAAGAGTAGAGAAAACAAATTACTAAAATAGAAGCTTTGTCTTGTAGAAAAAATTTAAAATAAAATAAAGATGCATTTTGCTTTTTAAAAGCTGTTGATGCGTTTATTCATAGGCTTTAAGGGAAAGGAAGCGATGTATTACAGCACATTGGCTGAACTCCATCTTGAAGAAGAAGAAAATGGTACCACCTCATCGAGCCCTTCATTTTCCAGTGGCATTTCCACCGGGAGGAAAGCCATGCTCTCAACACGTAAGGAGAAAAAGCTTGCTTCTAACAAATGCTTCCTTCATTACAAGAGCGGTGTTAAAAAATAGCTAGAAAGTGATTACTCAACACAAAATACACATTTCTTTTGTCTCAGAAGTAAAGCTTCCGTTCGTCTTAAGGTCCTGTGTTGGTGTGGTGCATTCTGTGGGTGATCCAGAGTGCTTTGCAGGTCTTGCCGTGTTCTGAGTGGTGAGGACTAATGCCCACATTAGTGAATTACTCTCTTAGAAACTGAGGTGCAAAGATTACATAAGCTCTACATAGCAAGAGGACGGGAATCCAAGCTGTGTAGTTTTTTACTAACAGCTTGTCCAACGGTACATGCTTCCTTTATCACAACCCACAATTTTGAGGAGATTTTTCGAGGGTTTTTCTTTTTCTGGATCAATACGTAGCAAAGTGTCAGAAAAGGAAGCCTGTGCTGTTAATCAGAGAATAGGAGGTCAAAGTTTGGAGTGATGTGGGGCACTGGGGAAACCGAATTTTGTAGGGGTGGAACATAAACTTGCCATTGAATCAGCTGCATCTTGAAATACACTGTGCATCATGAAACAAGATGCCAAAGTACATCTTGGCATTGGATTTCTTTGCTGCTTGCAGACATACAGGATGGTGGCCTTGCTACTAGCCTGTTCTGAAAGTCATAAAAAACAGGTGTAGGAAAATCAGAATGTAGCAGTATGCATGTAAACACAGTGATTAGTAGTAAATGTAACATCTAATATATTAAGTATAGTTCCAGCACCACTGATGTTTCCTTTTCCTAAATAAAAGGAGAGAATGGCAGAAATGGAAACTTGGCAAGACTAAGGATAAGAAAGGGAGAGGTGGAATTATATTTTGTCACCTAGGATCAGCAGGACCAGTTTATTTGGCTTCAAGGCAGGGTAGAGCAGAGCGTTCACAAGATTTTTTTGAAGCAGAGCAAGTAAGTGTGTTTCTCTGTGTCCCTGAGTGTAAACAGCAGCTGAAGAAAGAGTTGAGACGAGCAAGAAGAAAACTAGCTGTGAGCTCTTTCATAGTAAAGCTGTTGGCTTTGTAAATGAGAAAAAGCTGACCAGCAGAATGAAAATTATACTTCCTGAGTCAGAACTAGTGCTAAAACCCTGAAATTTTTCTGTATAAACAAATCGCACCTAAATTCTACTTCATGTATCCTACAGGCCACATTTTAATTGTCTATATGCCATAGATACAATACTGTGTATTTCAGTGTTATGTTAAAAAGTTGGTAATAGAAGTGTATTTTCGACAGGAGCATTTTGTACCATCTGTGTTCAGTATCTGTAACTGCCTCTTTCTGTCTGTAGATAATCTCTGTGACAGGATTTGTTGACAGTGACAGAGATGACCTCAAACTAATGGCCTACCTAGCAGGTGCCAAGTACACAGGCTATCTGTGTCGCAGCAATACAGTTCTCATCTGTAAAGAGTAAGTGATTGTCTCTGCAGTACTTGCGTTCTCCGCTGCCTATGGCCAGTTAGTGCTTTTCCTAATGTGAGCTGCTAGTTACATCTCATTCTAAGAGTGTTCATTTTAATCAAGTTTGTGATCTGGTGGCAATAAACTCCGTGATGAAGTTCCTTGAACTACAGTACTGCGCACCGTTACATGATAAATTTGGCCTTCTCAAGAGAGACAGAAGTCATCTCTAATTCCATTGTTTTACAGTGTTTTATAAATGGTGCCGAATGTTACATCTCAAAGTAAAATAGCTTTTTAAAAATAATTGTTCTGAAACGTTGGAGGAGGGAAAATTTAAGTTAAATCCAGGTCTGACTTGATTCCATTTGGGGCAGAAATGCTCCCTTAATTAACGTGTTCTAGCACATAAAGCAAAAGTATTTTTTCTTTTAAAGAAAAGAGTATCTACTTTTATCACAGTCAAAGTAGATAGTAGGCCAATACAGAAATATTGGTATTTTAGATTTATTATTAGAAATTGTTATTTTACCAGTTTTATTGAAATATGTGTCTTTCTTCATCTCTGAACAATAAGGCCCAGTGGTTTGAAGTATGAGAAAGCTAAAGAGTGGAGAATACCATGTGTAAATGCGCAGTGGCTCTGTGACATACTGCTAGGAAATTTTGAAGCCTTACGGCAGATACAGCACAGTCGGTATACAGTGTTCAGTCTTCAAGATCCACTTTCTCCCAGTCAACATCTAGTTCTAAACCTTTTGGGTAAGAGTTTCCGTCCCCAAATTCGGTGTTCTGTAGTATTTATGTATGTACCTGTGTAATCAATAGAAGCACATGTTGGAAGTACTTGCTCGGTTGGAGCAAGTCCAGAGGAGGCCACGAAGATGCTCAGAGGGCTGGAGCACCTCTGCTATGGGGACAGGCTGAGAGAGTTGGGCTTGTTCAGCCTGGAGAATAGAAGGCTCCGGGGAGACCTTATAGCACCTTCCAGTACCTGAAGGGGCTACAAGGAAGCTGGGGGGGACTTTTTACAAGGGCCTGTAGTGACAGGACAAGGGGTAACGGGTTTAAATTGAAAGTGGGGAAATTTAGATTCGATATCAGGAAGAAGTTCTTCCCGGAGAGGGTGGTGGGGCACTGGAACAGGTTTCCCAGAGAAACTGTGGATGCCCCATCCCTGGAAGGGTTCAAGGCCAGGCTGGACGAGGCTTGGAGCAACCTGGTCTAGTGGAAGGTGTCCCTGCCCATGGCAGGGGGGTTGGAACCTTAAGGTTCTTTAAGGTCCCTTCCAACCCAAACCATTCTATGATTCTATGTCTTCTATTATAAATAACTCCACACTGGTTTCAGTTTTGTTTTGTTCTTCATTTCCTAGATGCTTGGAGAGTCCCATTAAAGGTCTCAGCAGAACTTCTAATGGTATGCTGAATTATTGTGTAAACATACAGCTGTTTTAGATGGTTACTCTTTAATGTTTTTAATGTGTGAACATGCATGTATATGGTGTGAGCAACAGGCCAGAGAGACTTAGGCAGACCCGAACTGAACCTCTTGGCTGTACTTCTGTATAGTGTTCTCTATATTTCTCAGATTTCTCAAATTAAAGATCTTCTGCAGAGCTAAGAACCTGCACTGTTATAAGAAAATCAAGTTATTTTTGAAACATGTTGGGCTAGTGCTTCTCCAGGTTTACATCACACCTTTAGAAAGGGCTTAGTATTTTTTGAGTCAGCACAACACTGTGTGAAGATCAGGCCACGTAATGGTTTTTAAGGCTAAAAAATATCAGGACAAATTTTGTTAGAATGCTGACTAAATTTTAAGTAGGATAGATGATGTAAATTAGGGGTGGAATTACTTGATCTCATCTCTTTGAAATACTGGAAGAACTAAAAGCATGGGCATATATACCATATATTTTATAATTTAAAAATACATCTTGCTTTAGAAAGTGTAGTTGATAACCCTGGAAATACCAGCAGGGTAAATGAACAACAGCAAGGATATGAAGGCTGTGCCTTAAAAAAAGATATAAAACATTTAGCTTTCATCTTTCTGTGAAACATGCAAAACATGAGACAGGTGTGAGAGCTGAGGTCAAACTGCAGTTTCCCTTCTGAGCTGTTTCCTTGTTCCATGTAGAAAACTATTTCAGTTTCTGTGTTGAAAATTATCTCTCCATTTCAGATTTATACTTGATAACTGTTTTCACAGTGTCTGCCTTGACATAGGTAAATCCCACTTTGAGCTAGTGAGCTTGCAGTTCATTTGTACAACAGGTGACTGTCAGATGATATTTTATGTTGCACAGTATCGTCTTGTGTTCCGGATCACTTCTTATCTCAGCTGTTTTGCATACTGTTCAGAGAAGAGCTTAATAACTGTCATAACTTAATTTGTATAAATACTTTAAATGGGGTATGGGCACTATTTGTTGTTTTAATACCTTTCCGCTTCAGAAATAGCCACTACTATATCCCTGGCCATAAGTCTGAAACGTTCTTCTACTCTTAGACCCCTGTTGAATTGTTATGTGGGCCTGCATGAAACTAATTTTTAGGAAATTAACTGCCTTTCAAAATACGTATACTTCATTTTCCTGAAGAAGTGTGCATTCTACTAGTGGCAAAATAAAAACTGCTTTAAGAGATTCAGGATGCAGCATTAGTATTTAAAATAGCATTTAACTAACCCAGTTTGGGGTTTGTTACTACCATCCTTTGTGTCCACACTGCAGTTGAGCTTATCTTTAACTTGGGCCTTTGTGTGACTCAGACCAGGTGGTGCTCTGGTCTGTGCTTTGTCTTACGTAGGAAATGGAGAGAACTCAGGGGTCAGAAAGCCTAAAGTAGTACCTCCCTTTCTGTATTTACTAAATGGGGACCCTTCTTGCCCATTTGAAGTGAGAATCTTACATACATAGGTCGAAAGGGACTTGTGGAGGTAATCTTGTCCAGCTGCGCTCAGGGTACCCACGTATGAAGAATATGGTTTGGCAATAGAAAATGCCAGGCATGTGGAAGTGTCAGACGAGGCACTTCACTGCCTTCACAGCAGGCATTTCTATTTGCCTTGGGATTTGAAGTATTGGGTCCTCTTTGAGGAGAGCTGTCTGTCAGATGGCGTTGATGCTATCTACCTTTTGCATTTTCATAGTTGAAGTGTCTGTCAGAAAGTGAGTACGTGCACTTTTCTTTCCAGCTGCCCTTACTAATGATTGTCTAGCATAAAAACGCCTGTCCCTGTGGGCAGGGAACAAACCCCCGTGGCATGTTCCTCCCAAAGGACCATCCTCACAGCGAGGCTGCCTCTCTTTCTGGTCATGTGCCTCTGGCATTCCTCATTTAAATTTCAGGTGTAGGTTTGAAGGTTAAAAAGGGAGTAGATGTTGCATGCTCCTGTAAGTGAGAGCTGTGATTTCAGGTTACTTAGGCCAGGGAGAACCTAAAAACTCTACATTTCTCTACTCCTGGGCAAATGCTGTAGTGGCTGATCTAGTACTGGGGAGTCCAGTGAGCACTTGAGCATCCACTGGAGCTTCTGTTTATGTAGCTAGGGAAGTTGAGTGTTTAAAATGCAAGTGACAGTATTTTCTGTTGATATTTTAGCACCTGATAGAATATTGTAGTCTTCATGTATTTAACAAATGGACAAAGTTCCAGTCTCTCATTTAATTCTTTTAACCTTCTATTGATGATTATCAGTTTTATTTAAAGGGAAAAAAAAATCCCACAGTATTTTATTTGGTGTGCATGTATTTAACAAATGGACAAAGTTTTCCAGTCTCTCATTTAATTCTTTGGGCCTTATATTGATGATTATCATTTTTATTTAAAGGAAAAAAAAATCCCACAATATTTTATTTGGTGTACACTTAAATGGTTCCATAACTTTGTGGAGAGCTTTGCTTAAAGTCAGTTGTGTAAGAACAGGTGCACCAGCATGCATTCAGTAGTGTCTCTGTCATTTGTGTTTAGTTTTCTTTAATAGTGTCAGAATATCGGTGGATAGTTTTCCTCTTTCAGAACAGAAGTTGGTTTCCTTACTCAATTCAGACATAAACATGTGGATGATCTAATTTCAGGGTGTGAGATTGCCTTTGAAACCAAAGCAAAATGAATCCAGCCTTCAGCCATCTTCCAAAAGGGCAAGGTAAGAATAGTGAACAATCAGTGCCTGCAGTCCTTAATTTACTTTCCCACGGAAGTGTCAGCTGGCCATCAGCCTGGTTCCAACTTGTGCCCTGTGGATTGAAGTAATTATTGACATTATTTGCATATGGCCAGCTACTCAACTGGCAGGAATAAGATAATACTGGAGTGAAGTAGTAAGAGAGTCAGAAGAACAGAAGCAGGAGAAAATGTCCTGTTCTTAGCATAATGATTTTTTTTTTTACAGAAGAAGATTGATCCTGCCTAATTCTCATTCACCTGAGTACTTCCATTGGTAAAAGTTGCAAGAGCGTGCTTGTCTAGTTTTAAAATTATACAACTTTGGGCCCAAACGTTACATTCTGCTGTATTTCATGTGTTTTGTAGGATTGAAGACCTACCACCACCTACTAAAAAGCTCACCCCAGAATTGACACCAATGGTGCTCTTCACAGGATTTGAACCTATGCAAGTTCAACAGTACATTAAGGTGACTTTCATGCTTCTCTCTTGTGAACTGCATGTGCTGGGGCTAAGGTTAGAGTGTAGATTTATGTGAAAAGAGTGTTATTTAGTAACTGTTCTGCTTTAGTGAACTACTTCATGCTTCTGTGCTACTTGTTTGTTCTTTCCATATGATTATTTAAAAAGCAAGAAGGCCCCTTCGGCATTTATTTTTAAATCAACAAACTTCATGACCAAATTTAGGTGAGAGAAGTAGTGATGGTTGTACTGGATGAGACCCAAAACTCTTCTAGTGTAGTTGTTTGTGGAATGTCAAAAGAAAGCTGATGACAAAGCTTATGGCAGGTGTGAGATAGTAAGTTCCCATGGAGATTTTGTTCTGTTCCCTAATAAAGCTCTTCCAAAACTTAACTCTAAATAATTCATAACATCCTTTGGTGGTATAAAAATCCAATCACTCCTTCAACCTTAATTACCAGTAAATATTTGTTACAAAAGAACGTTCTGTTTATGTTTGTCCCATGTTAGCTCAGGTTTGAGGTACAGAGTTTTTTTAACTGCTGACCTCAGTAGTGCGTAAAAGATGCTGCCACTGATGCCTGCTCCAGCTAACTGAAAGCAAATGAGACCTCCTCAGTGTGCTTAAAAATATCCAATGTCTTCTTTATTACACCTAAACTTGTTTTTAAAGCAGTACAAACTTTGGAGTTTTTTCCCCTGCAGTGTTTGCATTTGAAGCTGGATATTAAATATTTTGGAACTTGAAATATGTTTTAGTATATCCCATAAAGTTCCTTTGTCAGCCCCTCGTTTTCTGTCATGTTGGTAGCACGTTTATTATATGGAGTATCTGTTTCGGTATCCGCTGTGGCTCACAAATACTAAAAATTAACTTCAGCCTCTAGGCAGGTGAAATTGAATCTAAACTTGGCAGTGAGGATATCATCAAGACCATTCAGAGTCTGGATACTTAGCTGAGGCTGGATACTTCCCATCTTCTTGAGGTAGAGGGCTGGTCTTTTTTTGTATGCCCAAAGGGTTCCTTGAAGGTCAGACTTACAAGAGCCACACTCACAGGTTTACTGTGCTTGAGGTGAACGTGTGTTAACTATGGAAATAACAGCCTTTGCCTTTCATAGGTGTACAGGTGTACTACTCACAATGTGTCTGCACATAACCCGAAGGAAATAAAGACTAGAGAGGTTCAGTCTCATTAAATAATACTTTTGTGTATCATCTTTATGCAAACCATTGGAATGAGCCAGCATGGTAAAGAAAAGCTTAGAACATTGTCCCCGTTTATCCTACTTCTTCATTATTATCAAAGCAGTACAGAGGGGTGCCAGAGATCTTTCGGGGCTTCTAACAACCCAGTAGGCCTCCTCACTTGGGTGACGCCTGGTGACTTATCTAATGAAATCACCCTGATATGTTAAATATTTATATTCAAATACATTTGTAGGGTTTTTATTTATTCATACAAAATGCTTGTGGTAGAAAATCAGAAATCCATGGTGTGTAGGCAATAAAGCTGTCCAAATATTTTTTTCATTCTTTAAATTTCTATGGGAGGAAGCACTGTTTGTAACTGACACCTGTAATATCTGATACGCCTCACCAGTTGATCAGTTGTATCACTAATCCCTTCAGATAATGACTTGTACCTTAACTGTCAAGATGGCAACTGCGGAGACTTAGTTTGGGTTTGGTAGTTTAAACCAAGGAAAACCAGAGAGTTACTTATGATCATTAAAAATGCATGTGAAACTAGTGTATTTAAAAAATAACGTGTTTTTTATGAGATGCTTTTCTCTTCAAGACTAGCAAAAGTAATTCTGCTGTAGCTACATACAGGTTATATTACACCTTCCACAGAAAGGAGTAAAATGAACAAATTTTCTGCTTACATAAATTTTATAGCATGTTTCACTTAGAAAGATTTAATTTATATATCTTATAGTTATTTCCTTGCTCAAAAAAAGCCTCAACAAACCCACAAAAGCTGCAGAAGCAGAATGTCTGGAAATAAACTGGATTTTCAGTGTTCTAAATTGCATCCTTTAATCAGCTTTACTAAAGGAATGACTGTAATAACAAATTCTCCTAGATTTACTGTTTCATTAGGAGCATAGTTTTATTTGATGGTGATGTTATGATTCTTCATTTTTTTTTCCTTCAGTTTTTAAAGGACTATTCCATTCTGATTTGTGTTTTGTACAACTTTCAGAAACTATATATCCTTGGAGGTGAGGTAGCAGAATCTGCCCAGAAATGCACCCATCTAATTGCCAGTAAAGTGACCCGAACTGTGAAGTTCCTGACAGCAATTTCTGTAGTCAAGCACATAGTAACTCCAGAGTGGTTAGAAGAGTGTTTCAAATGCCAGAAGTTTGTTGGTAAGTTAAACTGGTATCAACTTCTGTAGGAAACGTAAGGTTTGTTGGTGTAATATGTGAAGATGGCATGCATATTTAAAGGCACTTCATTGTGTTGGCCTCTGACTTTAGTGTCTCTTGCCAGTTTTCTGAAGGATTCAGTTTTGAAATTACAAGTTTACAGCAAACCTGACTAGCACAGTTCATAACTCATGGTATGTTTAAACAATTATACCAGCAGCTAGTTTGTATTCCACTTGAGGTGGAAGGTCATGCTGGTATCATTAAATAAAGCTCATAATTTCTTACGTATTATTTTTAAAGTTCTTTTTCAACAGAGCGTTTTGTTTTGTTTTCATTTGATTTAATACAGTTTCTTTCAATTAAATGAAGTAAAAATACTTTAAAAGTTTGCTTCAGAGTGATTAAATAGTTGTGTATTGGTAAGCATTATATTTCTTTCTCGTGTAGCCATTTGCAGATTTAATTACATCAGTTTTTAAACCCAAAATGCGTTTGTTTTCAATGATTTTTCTAAAATACAAGTTGTAGAGAAGTAAGCCACTGTTGGACATACATACAAAAATGCATTTAAACAATTAAAATTCATTAGTCTAGTCCCATAACTGTGTTGAATAAATCGACTTTGTGTTTGCATTGCTTTTCTGTTGATAGCTGAAAAGAAAAATAAATGGATGGTTTAAATCCACTTGACAAGGATGTTGGATCTGAAGAAAAACTTCTTTAAGGGCTTATTATTTGGTTTATGGTTGTTTTATGCTTTTTATATAATTTGCTTGAAGGGAGCAAGTATATAATGCTTTTGCCTAACCATCAAAAAGACGTCAAACTGTGGGTAATTAACCAATAAGGCAGAAAATATTTTTATAAATCTGGAGAAGGAAACTTGCTTGGTTCAGCATCAGTGAACTGAGAAATGAATCCATTTGAAAGCTATTACAAGATAAGAAGGGCTGGAGATTTAGAAGGATGGCTGTTTGGGTCTAGGACTTGTCTACTGAAATTTAGTCGATACGTAGCTTGTGGGCTGCCTTCACTTCTGTACCTCGTACAGTGGTGGAAGATATGGCAGTTGTTCAGAAAAAGTGCCGTACTGGTTTTCTTTGTCTTTCGGAAGAGTATTCACATCATCTCTTACAGGTGGTCTGAATTTTCCCTGGAAACACCAATTCATTCTTCTTTTTTTTTTTTTTTTTTACTTTAAACATAGGTGTTTTGAATGAAGTCGGATTTAGAAATGTGTTTGTAGCTCTGGAAAGATAAGTTAAAACTGAACTTCCATCCCTAGTGAAAAAAAATATGAAAAATCAGCAGAATAATAGGGCAAGGGAAACAGATGGAAAGTTTGCTCTGTTAAGGCTGCATAAGGAGTTGAAGATAGTTTCTGGGCTTCCACAGGCTGTCACGGTGGTTTAAACTTAATCATTGTACAGAAGCAACAAATAAAAGTTTGCAAGTTCCACCAATGAGCTAGAAAAAGGGACTTTACAGTGGTTGTCGCTAGACACACAGGTGTAAAATATACACACCAGTTTTATTATGTAAGTAATTGGGTCATCCTTGTAAGATGCCTAATGAAAGGCAGTATTAGTGAGTGTTTACTGTTTAGTCGCCCTCCCACCAACATTTTCTGAACAGATCACATCCTGGGTTACGCGGATGATTTTCTTCTGTGAGTTACATCTTCAGCCTTTCTCTTTCAGATGAGCAGAACTTTGTGCTCAGAGACGCTGAAGCTGAGGTGCTATTCTGCTTCAGTCTAGAGGAGTCTCTGAAGAGAGCACAAGTAGCTCCACTGTTCAAGGTATGTGGTTTTTAAGGGCATTGAAAAACTTGAAGCTTTTCAACCTAAATTTTTCAGCATTGAGACCACAGCTTTTGTAGCTGAGGGCAATAAAACAGACTAGCACATAATGTGCAGCATTTGTCATAATTTTATTTTTTACTTTATGCTTACTTCCTGCCTAAGCATTGCTGGGATGGATCTAAGTGCTCTGAGTGACTGGATCCTGTGGATGTGAGAGGACATTCTCAGTATATGCTCAGTACACTTAGCAGCATTTGTTCCCTTAAAAATTGAGAACCGTGCTCCATTATTTGTAAAATACTACTCTTTAAAAAGGGTGGTTTTTTTAACACCAGCTTGGTAGTCAAAGCACTTGCCTATAAAAATGAGAGCTGAGAGTGTGTTTCCACTTCAGCCTCGGGGAGTTCTAGTCTGGTTCTCCTTGAAGACTGCATTTTCCACCAGGCTGTTGGTGAGCATGCTGCAAGATGGTTTTCATGCCTCTGGTTAAATGGTACGGTGCAGAGAGGCATTCTGAAGATCCAAGTTGCTAGAGATTCACAGAATCATAGAATAGTTTGGGTTGGAAAGGACCTTAAAGACCATCTAGTTCCAACACCCCTGCCATGGCCAGGGACACCTTCCACTAGACCAGGTTGCTCCAAGCCTCATCCAGCCTGGCATTGAACACTTCCAGGGATGGGGCATCCACAGCTTCTCTGGGCAGCCTAACTGAAGTTGAGACTTCTTTTTGAGGCAAACTGCCTAAAAAGAGTATTTTTGCAACCTGTAATGAATAAGAATCTATGTATTTTATTAAGTCTCAATACTACATTTCACTCAGTTTTGCAGTCTAATAATCTACTTTGTGCTCTGATCACCTGTATCAGTCTCAGACAAGTGGTAGGGTAATTTTTGTGATCAAGTACTAAGCTGACTATTAATTAAAAATCTGAAAGTTCTCTTGCAACAGTTGAAGTCCTTGTGCTTGAAGAAGCAGGGACCATTGGTTGTTCTTGATGTCTTACCGAACTGCAGTTACCTTTTAATTATTTTCTTGAAACATAGTTTTTGAAGGTTTCCTGGTTACTTTACAGGTGTTCAAACAGGCACACCTAAGCTGTCCAAATTTATCAAAATTGTGGGTTGCCCCTCCAGGGAAAACATCAGTGGTAACTAAGGACAACTCGCCAATGATGAGTTTGGTACCACGAGCTGTGATGCCTCACACCAGTTTACAAAGCCTGCCCCATGATTGTTTCAGGGAGAGTCACAGGACAATAAAACTGACTGTGTTGCAGAAATTGATTAACAAAACAATGTTTTTTCTTTTCTCTTTTTAGGGAAAATATTTTTACATTACACCTGGAATTTGTCCCAGTCTTTCCACCATGAAATCTATTGTGGAATGCGCAGGAGGAAAAGTATTATCTAAGCAACCTTCTTTTCGAAAACTCATGGAGCATAAGCAGAACAAAGTGTGTAGAGTGTTGCTTTCTAAAATTTACTGTTGATATCTTAATGTGTTTATCTGAACTCACTATTAGTTACTTTTCTTTAGAGTTTGCCGGAGATAATATTGATTTCCTGTGAAAATGACCTTCATTTGTGTCGAGAATATTTTGCAAGAGGCATAGGTATGTATACGCCACCAATGTAATTTGAACAGTATAGCTGTTATTTTGGGTGGGGGTTTTATTTATTTTATAAGCACAGCCATCTTTTGAAGCTTTTAGAAAGTCATGGAGATATACATGGTCCGTCCTGTGAACCCCAGGCTTGAACCTGGGGCTTCAGTCCTGCATGAGGCAAGATTATTCTGGCTCAGTATTCATCAAATTAGTTAGTTTTGGGTTTTTTTTCAGTTTAGCTATTTTTACTTCAGTGTATAGAACCCCAAGACATCTTGTATTTATTGATCCCCTGTATTTGCAGTGTGAAGTGTGTGGTGGCTGTGTAAGGCCCTGCCAGTGGTGGGTCAATCCTCCTTTACGCCTTCGTGTGAATCATAGCATGGTTTGGGTTGGAAGGGACCTTAAAGACCATCTAGTTCCAACCCCCCTGCCATGGGCAGGGACACCTTCCACTAGACCAGGTTGCTCAGAGCCACATCCAGCCTGGCCTTGAACACTTCCAGGGATGGGGCATCCACAGCTTCTCTGGGCAACCTGTTCCAGTGCCTCACCACCCTCTCCATGAAGAACTTCTTCCTGATATCTAATCTAAACCTCCCCACTTTCAACTTAAACCCGTTACCCCTTGTCCTGTCTGCCCATGTGAAGAGCAGAAAGGTACAGAATGGCCCTTCCTGACAGACATACAGAATGAGGAAGAATGTTCTTGTAGGGTGTAAACTCTATGGATGTTTTTGATATTTTCAGATGTCCACAATGCTGAGTTTGTCCTGACTGGGGTATTGACTCAAACACTGGATTATGAATCATATCCTTTTTGTGTAAACGCTGTCTGCTGCTTTGGGAAGTGTGGTATACTACAAGTTTTTTTTAATTACGAACTAATTATTTATAATCTTTAAAATGTGTAACATTTACATGATAGGAAGGTAGTTTCAGCACCCAGAAACATACCTTAAATTGAAAGTGGAATTACTTTTGATAGGAAATACTTCAGTAGAGGCGGGAGGCAGGGTTGTCAGAATATTAAGTAACAGTAGTAGCATATTAAGCAACAGGGAAAAAAACCTGTCACTAAGTAAAATATTTAGCATGAGTTACTTGCAGATGAGGAAAATGGTTTGTAACCTTCAGTATAAAGCTCCGTTTTACAAATGCAGTGGAAGGACCAGTAAGGGTTCTGTGTCTTCATGCATGTTTTTTATGTAAGTTCAGTTTTGCAGTCCATTCTTAAAGTTGTTCTTTCTTAACAAGCGTACATATAAATTTACTTGATGGATAGAAAGATGCCTTACTGCTTCGGAATCCTTGGAGCATTAATTCTAGCTGTTCAGCCATTGTACAGAGCAACTAAATACTTCCTGTGGATGCTGTTTTTCCAGCTGTTTTCCTAGGGATGATGAGCAATTTAAAGCAGGAAAGCAAAAATAAACTGCATCTTTTTTAGGATGTGTGATTTTATTATGCTGAAACATAATTTACTATGTTTTGTATTATACTACCCTTTTAGAAGAGCCCACTTTAGCTATCAGGATTAGCCCGTTTTTAAACGTTTTACCGTAAATGATGGTACTTCAGCCAAAAGTATAATTTGGATGTAAAAATAAAAGGGCTTGCTATCTATTAAATTATGGATGTTGAAGATGAAAATGTTTTGTACTTTATTTTTATTTCTTATACTCTATTTTCTTTTATATTGCTATTTTGCCCACATTTTAAATAAATGTACTTTTAAAATGTTTTACTCTATATTTTAGTGATGGTTCATTTTTTTGAATACTGTGCAACATTGGCACTCCGGTAAGAGTAAATTACTCAAATCTTTTTCCAAGCAGTGTAAAATTACTTTAAGCTTATTTTACCAGGTATGTTTTAATATATGAAATCCCAGTGCTTTAAAGGGAAATCATTGTAAATGTCTATATGTGTTTTTACTGCAACAAAGAAATAGCTTGAAGGAAGGAGCAACTATAAACCCGCATATTACACTGTTGTGGTAACTTTTGTTTGTATAATGAGTTTTACTAAATAAATATTAAAAACCAGTTTCCCAAATCTATATTCAGTTGTATTTCCTAATGCACACGCAGTTCTAATAATCTGACTACCATTTGTATCCGTTTAGATTCTCGTAGATTAAAAAGTTCTAAAAGCATTTATTCTTTGATCAGCAAGCCATTAAACTCGGGTTGGGGATTGCAGATACTCACTTATCCGTACAGCTTTAAGTGCTTTAAAGCATTTTGTGAACCATTCGCAGGACAGTTCAAAATGCAAGAGAAAAAATACTTCAAACAATAGCTTATCACAATATTTTTTCCCAAACATGTTGTATTTTTATGCAGAACCATTTTATGGAGAAGCTTTTACCTATACAGTATCACTAAATAGAGGTAAGCTGCTATTTTTAGCTTATGCAAAACTTTTTACAGAGAAATTATCAATTTCAAATCTCTCTTGTGCTGTGGCTTAAAATGTAAATCCACCTGATACTTGACCACCATTTCTGTTGCTTTTCCTCCCATGCCTCAGTTCAACAAAGTGCTTAAGTGACTGACAAATTCAAGCTCTAAGAACACAGTGGGAGTGAATTTCAAGATGAGCAAGTCCCATGGAGGTCAGTACCCTGCCTGTTGCCTGTTATTGCTGGCTCTGGGTTCCTCAGCTCTCCTGATTCACTCCTGTATTGGGCGTTTCTGCTGTCAGCAGTAAGGGGCTGCACGATCAGAACAAGAATGGTAAAATTTCTGCCAGCGTGACTTTTCGGTTAGGTGACAACATGTAGTAAATGGGCACTTTGCCTCAGGATGGTTTTATGTGCATTGGAGGTTAAAAAGGTGTGGTACAGGGTGGGAGAAAATGGTTCTTCTCCCCAAATGCCATTTACTTGCAACGGCAGTTAGGTGACGTTTTTCTTTGTGTGATGTTCAGCTTTCTAATGGTTTCCTCTTCATTATGAGATAGATTAAGAAAAAGGCTTTAATGTGGAGGCCTAAGGTTGGAAGTTGATGACATGATTTGATGCTTTAACTTTTTAAAATAGTTAAAAAAAAGGAGGGACTGCAGTGGGAGTTAATTATTGGCTGATGAGTTGTGCACTTGACTTCAGTTGTTCAGACATGTTGGCCTGGCAAGCCTGGTCTCTAAAACTTGACTTGAAGACACCTGCAGAGAACACGCCTCTGAGTTTAGCAAACCAGTTTAGTTATCTACAGCTTTCAGAACACGGAAAACAGGGGAGATGAATTCCACTCCAAAGAACTTCTTCAGTAATGCATTGCATAAATATTACTTTTTTAATAGAGAAAAAAGTACGGTTCCCCCCACTCCCTTCAAATACACTTCAGAATATGTAATGTTGAAATGATCTCTGTTAAGATCTTGTGACTTTGTTCGCTATCCTAGCTATCAGGTTGCAGAAAGTTCTTTGGATGCCTTTTCCTTTAAAACAAATACTGACTGTTTGTAGCTTTTGGGCTTTTGAAGACGTTGTGATGCACAAAACTTAACTTGAATAAATACTTTCTACCTGTCAGACACTGAGCATATCTTCTGCATGCCTCACAAACCGTGAATGGTGGCGTTGAGGGTGTAATGAGTCGGTGGCGCCGTTTAACTCTGCGTGGAATCAAACGCAGGGCATGTGAGTTGGCAGGACTGGGTTCTAAAAGCTACCCACGACCTGCTCAAACAGCTTTCTGCGGAATGAAACCTCGCGCTGAGGGAGGAGAGGCAGAGAGAAACCAGGTTGGAATGTGTTAGCAGGTCCTGCCTTGGCAACATGAACTGCTAGACCCAACAATGCATTTATGCCTCAGTAAGAGTTCTCACCTTCTTTAGGATTAACTTCTTCCACGTTTTCCGCAGGCAAGCAGTGTTTAGGATATATAACACCTTTGCCAAAGGCTGGAGTTGAGAGACATGAATGCAGTAGCATCTGAAAGGTAAATTTCCTTATGAAAACTATCCAACACGCTGTCAGTGCATAGAGAAACTCGAAGAAAACCGAATGCAATCATGGAACAAATGAACCCCGTGGGAAACGTGAGCGTTAATGCATCTGTTTCATCATCAGTGGAGACAGTGTGTTTATTTAGCCAACATACAAGTATGACTGATTTGATTAACCTTTCAATTAAAAGAAAAAACAGAACCTGCCAAGAAATAGTCTTTCAAGAACCACAGGAGCTGTCCAGAGCCAACTGGCTTGCACAGATGTTACTCTGCCTGTTGTTAGTGATAGGGAAAGGCTTTGATGAAGTATGTTGATACCAGATCGCTGTTGTGAACATGGTTTCCTTTGCTGGAAGGTTATAATACCGAAGGCTTTTTGATCCTGTCTCCTGTACTCAAGAAAAAAGAAATACCTTTCATTTTGCTTAGTTGTTTGCCAAAGCATTACGTCTGTAGTAGAAGGTTGTGTTCTTTGTAGAAATCTGTCCTGATACAGCAGTTTAAATGTAAATATAGAGCATGTTTGTTGGAGTGGAGACATTCCACCAGTTAGGGATCTACTGGAAGTTGGAGAGACATGTTCTCGTTGCTCTGCAGCTGTCTTTGCTATGAGTCACGAAGTAGAATTGTAAATCAGAATTGTGGAAGGGTGGCTGGAAGAGGCCTCTGGAGTTCCAGTCAAGTTTTCAGTCTCTCATCAGGTGGAGATACCACACCTGTCGTCATCCTGTTTCTGTATTTCGCTATCCTCAGGGTCATAAATAAGCCATCCTTGTATCTAATCAGAATGTCCATTGTTCCACAAGTGGCAGTTCACTCTAATTATATCCCCTTGCACCTCCAGGAAGCGTGTGGCTCTTGTCTTCTTTCTGCCCTCCTGGATGGTAGTTGTAGACAGCAGTAAGACCTTCTGTTCTTAAGGCTGAGTGTGCTCAGCCTCTCGTTTTGCCTTGTGTACTTACACCCCCTGATCATCTTGGTGGTGGTCTGCTGGGCCTGCTCCCGTAGGTTGCTGTCTTACTGCGTGGGGGAGCCCAAAACTCTGAAAGAGAAAAAAGATACTGGGTACCTTGGCCTTTTTTCATGTCTGTCTTTTCTGGGTCCCATGCCACATTGAGCAGCAGACGTGCCTTTTCCTTTGTTTTCCTTTCCTCTTTGCCGCTGCTGTATTTACAGAAGCCTTTCGTGCTGCCTTTCACATCCTGCTCATTTCAACTCGGGCTGAGCTACTTCTGAATTAAAAACCGGCTGTGCAGTTCAAGATGTGTAAAACATCCGAGTGGAGCAGATAAGCACCAGAACGATGCATTTAGGCAGGTTGTGCGGCTTCAATCTTTACGCAGCCTTAATATTACAAATTCATCGAATATTTTCGAAGTGGTTTAGTTTGCCCTACCTCAAGGCAAAGGGGTAGACAAGAAGACAGCTCTGTTGATGTTCATATATTCTACATTTAAATACCGTGGTGCCTCACAGTGCTAGGGGGTTACATAGACCAGTGCATGTTAGGTAAGAATTACCCCTTTTAGGGATGGGAATTAAGATGGAGAGAAATCTGCACTGGAGTGACGAAGCAGGGAATAAAACCCATGTTAGCTGTACTCTAAGTTCATGTCTTGGCAGCCAGTCAAAGCCTGTTCCCTTTCCTCTTCCTTCTGCCTGTCCTGCACTGCTCGCAGCAAGGATAAATACCAGAGCAGCTGAGCTGAGGAACAGCAAGAGAAGAAAGAGATTTACAGGCTGACCCCTCAAAGGGCAGACTTCACAAATGTCTCCAGAGTTTAGTAAGGGTAAGTTTTCCTAGAATTCCAATGGAATAGCAGTAACGAATACAAAAAATGTTAATAAGGAATTTGCAGATGGGTTTCCTTTTACCTGCAGGTCTGCGTGACAGAGAGACTATCCCCAAAATGCTTCCTGTTGCTAGAATTCATTCTGCAGGAAGCACTGCAGGCTACGGGTGCTTCCTTCTTGTTGCTCACGTGATCTTCAGCATCCGTGCAAGTGTTTAAGGAACGCTGCTTGCTGGTTGTTACGGTTCCCAGATGTCTCTGCGCCTGGCTAGCGCTGTGGCGTGTTCGGCCCGCAGACTGGCATTTCTGAGACAAGCAGTACCTACCCAACCCATTTGATCCCGATGCTCATGAGCTTATCGAAAGAGGGAGTATGAGCTGTGTACTGGCTGCTCAGGGCCGAGCACATTATGCTAGGCAGGTGGATAAGGGAAGTGCCTGCCTTTTCTTGAAAAAGCAATCCCGTGCCTCTTTGAAAGGCAGCAGGTCCCTCTCGTGGGAAAGGCTTGCTTGAAAATCTTCCTCAGTGGGATATAGGAGCTTTCCCTGGAGGAAGCCCAGTGGAGAGTGACTGAGCCTTTGGGAGACGCTCGGAGCTCTGCCAAGGGAATTTTAACCTACAGAGAATGTATGCAGACAGTGGTGAAGAGTGAGTGATGCTTAGAAAAATATTCCCACCCGTGTGAATATGGTACACTTCTTCGATCCTCAAGCAGTGTTTTGTCAGAAGGAGACCGGGGTGTGACTCCTGGGAGAAAGAGGGGAGTTAGGGGGCACCCAGGATCAGAGAGAATGACACAGCTTTGAATGGGCCTGCCCAGGACATGTCCTTATAGCAAGCTATGCCAAAAAGAAAAAAACAAGTCCATATGAAGCATAAGAGGTCGTTGTCTCTGCTGCTCCTTCCTTC
>NW_010244811.1:510-811 GCF_000690775.1 Eurypyga helias | reverse complement strand
GGGGGTACCGCACGCATCACCAGGTCGGGAGTACCGCACATGTCACCGGGTCAGGGGTACTGCACACGTGTCGCCAGGTCGGGGGTACCATGCGTGTCACTGGGTTGGGGGTACCACACACGTCACCGGGTCAGGGGTACCGCACGTGTCACCAGGTCGGGGGTACCATGCGCATCGCCATGTGTGTCACCGGGTCGGGGTACCACGCATGTCACCAGGTCAGGGGTACTGCACACGTCGCCAGGTGTGTCACCGGGTCGGGGTACCGCACGTGTCACCGGGTCAGGGGGACCATGCGCAC
>NW_010244811.1:0-227 GCF_000690775.1 Eurypyga helias | reverse complement strand
GGGTCGGGGTACCGCGCGTGTCACCAGGTCAGGGGTACCGTGCGTGTCACCGGGTCGGGGGTACTGTGTGCGTCGCCACGTGTGTCACCAGGTCGGGGGTACCACGCGTATCACCAGGTCAGGGGTACCATGTGCATCACCGGGTCGGGAGTACCGTGCACGTTGCCGCGCGCATTGCTGGGTCAGGGGTACCGTGCACGTTGCCATGTGTGTCGCCAGGTCGGGGG
>NW_010244810.1:36921-39527 GCF_000690775.1 Eurypyga helias | reverse complement strand
GCTGTGTGGCCTCCAGTCCCTACAGATGTGGTGACTGGAGCATCCCCCTTGGTTCCCTGGAATATCGGGGCTCCAGCCCTGCTCCCCTCACTGGCCCGGACTAGCTGGCAGCATTTGCTGCGAACCACTACCATTCCCGGGAGTTCCCCTGGGAGGGGGGCACCCAGCTCGCTCCTTCCTGAGGCTCACGGTCCCTCCCGGGGCCAGGGGTCTCCCCAAAAGCCGGGGCTGTGGCGGGCAGGAGTGACATCCAGTGGTGAGCGCGTGCATTTCCACCGCCCCCGCCCTGCGCGGGGGGGTATATATCACACACAATATGTCTGTGTATATATAGGATGTATACGTTGCAGGGGTGGGGGGGGAAAGGCGCTGGTTGCTTCCACCAGCAGGAGCTGCACGCCTTAAGATGCGGGTGCCCCGGTTGATGTTTCCCAGACCCTGACCTGGGCACCCTCTAGTCTGTCACCCCTTAAACCCCCCCCGTGCCCGCCCCGGGGCTCTGTGCCCGCTGGCCAGCACGGGAGCCCCAGATCTGTCTCCTCCGTGCAGTCCCCCGGTGCCTACGCAGTCGTCTTGCTGTTGAGTTGCTGTCGCCTTCGGTTGTTAGCGCGACATGGGTGGAATATGAAATGTTGTTGCTGGGTGTGGGGTTTGGGGTTTTTTTTCTGTTAACCAAAAATGGGTTTGAATAGAAGAAAAATGTTGTGCTGACCTTGCTGTCAGCAGTGGTGGCACTGCGGGTGACCCAGGGAACGCCCCATTCCCACCACCCACGGGCTTGATGGAGGGTGTTGGGGAAGATCCTCAGCAGGACCCACAGGGCTTTGCATCTGCAAAATGCTCTGGAAGCTCATTCATGAGCTGAGGCTCCCTCTGGATGTTCTGGCTAAATGAGCTTTCCACAGGGACCCAAGCAAGCTGTCCAAACCCGTCACTCATGCCAGTGTAAAGTCTCTGTCACCTAAGGGCAGAATTGATGGAGTGACAAGTTTGGATGTCACAACAGCTCCTGTGCGTCTGACGGGAGCGGGGATGCCCCTGGGAAATAAATCCCCTCTCGTCCCCACTGCCCCACCCTGCTTGTGGGTCCCTGGGGATGTGGGGGAATGCTGTGGAGACAGCCATGGCCCCTTGGGGCTGAGTGCGGACAGGCACCTGCCCCCACAGCCACGGGGAGGTGGGAAACACCTCCCTGCCCTTTTATTTTCCTCCCTCATTTTTGGGTAGGATGCTCAGCAATGGATGTGCCCATTGCAGGCGAGAGCCGAGGGGCTGCAGCCCCGACAGCGCTTTCTCCTGTCCTCGCTGCGATGCCGACTCCTTTTCTTGACATTTCTCATTGCAGCTGAAGAAGTTGCTCCTCTCTCCATCGCACGTGCCCCCGAGCTGCGAGGCTCAGTGGGACGGGAGCTCCCGGCGCCCGGGGACCACTAAATCCCGACCCACACGGCCCTGCGCAAAGGTACTTCCTTGGCGGGCAAAGTTCATGCCCATCCCAGCACTGACATCTCAGGAACCATCCTATAAGAGGTCACCGACGGACGGTGTCAGGGAGCATGGGCAGCCTCGGCTGGGCCAGGGGCTGGGGACAAGCAGAGACCGTCACCGCTGCCATGGGCTGCAGTCTGGCCTCAGCAAAGCCTTTGGGCTTTGTGCTGGGACACCTCTCGATCTCATTTGGACCCAGTGGGGTCAGGCCTCTCCCAGCTTTCCTGAGCGCTGGTTTGTGAGATCCCCGTGTGCTCTGGCTGCCCCCTCACCCCCTTCAGCCAAGCCAGGAGCCATCGGCCAGGCAGAGCTGCAGAGCTGCAGAGCCGACCCCATCGCTTAAGCTAATCTCCTGAAACCCAGCAGAAGTTGCCATCAAAGATTTTTCTGCTTGGCTAATGGCAGTTATGTGGTGCATTAGGTCTGGCAAATTAGATTGCCTGGGAAGAGCAGCAAGTCCCTCCCCAGGAGAAGGAGCATCGTTGCGTGCCGGCTGCTGGAGGGGCAGCGCTCAGGGCGGTTGGGCTGCTGGTCCATGTGCCCGGTGGAAACCCCCTGGGGCTTGGGGCTGACCCCCAGGCAGCTCGGGATGCTGGTGGGTCAGAACCAGGGGGTTCAAGGATGTGGGGTGGCTCTGTCAGCCTGGAGGGGTTCTCCCGCCGTGACTGTTACTTGTGTCAGGTTGCAGCTGTAGGGATCGGGACTGACTTTCTTCTCTCTCGTCTCCGAAGGTGGAGGGTCCCCGGGACAGGAGGGCGAGCGTCCCACAGGCACAGAGCCGCAGCTGCACCGAGCTGCACCGGCACCTCACCTCCACCACCCCCTGCCCCCAGACCAAAACCCCAGCTGAGTGCCCCAGCAGCCACCACCACCCATCCCCGGGCAACTGCGCCCATCATGAGGACGACAGTGACTCCAGCGAGGACTCCCTGAGCTCCAGCGACCTGGTGACCCCCCTGTCCTCAGCAGAGGATGGCTCCGGCAGCCAATTCTCCTGCAAGGGGGAGATGCACTCAGTGGTGGAGCTCATCCGCTACATGCACACCTACTGCCTGCCGCCACGCAAGCTGCCCACCCGCGATGCCGACACTGAACCCCAGCCCTGCAGCAGCCCCCTC
>NW_010244810.1:28892-36762 GCF_000690775.1 Eurypyga helias | reverse complement strand
CCGCCTGGGCAAGCCAGTGTACGCCGCCCTGGCCCGGCCACCTGGCTCCCGCTCCCCTGTGCCACCGGCTCAGGATGGGGAGGATGCCGGTGGGACCTGCACATCCAGAGCCAAAACAGCACCAGAGAAGGGTGAGCCACGGCAGAGCCCTGCAGCAGAGGCAGAGGCACCAGGGGAGCTGGGTGGCCTCGAGGATGATGCTGGGAAGCGTGCGGGAGGCCTGGGCGCAGCTGCAGGGAAGGGGACCCGCAAGCAAGAAAGCACCGTTTACGCCGTCCGCCGGTCCAAAAGACTCAACCCTGAGCTCGGCCACTGGCTCCACCAGAGAAGGGTGAGCCACGGCAGAGCCCTGCAGCAGAGGCAGAGGCACCAGGGGAGCTGGGTGGCCTCGAGGATGATGCTGGGAAGCGTGCGGGAGGCCTGGGCGCAGCTGCAGGGAAGGGGACCCGCAAGCAAGAAAGCACCGTTTACGCCGTCCGCCGGTCCAAAAGACTCAACCCTGAGCTCGGCCACTGGCTCTCCTTCCTCGATGAGCCACCCTCCGAGCCCTCTATCTCCAGGGAGGCAGGGAACGGCCACAGCCCTCGGGATGCCCTGGCGTGCAGGGACTCCGCACCGTGCCAAGTGCTGGAGGGCTTCTCCGCCGAAGAACCTGCGGCTGAAGTGGAGGTGGGGGGCACTGAGGAGGGAGATGGTGGAAGCATGGCACCACCAGCAGAGCCCCAGCCCCTCTCCCTGGGCTCCCTGGGGGATGGCGAGGTGGGCGACGGAGCTGAGAGCCGACGCTATGCCCTCCTGGAGCAAGCAGGTGAGGGGGGCTGGGGACTGTCGCTCTGCTTACCCCTCCTCGGTGTGCCTGCACTGCCCGTGGCGCTGCCTGTGCCGTCCCTACCGCGGGTGAGTGCTGCTGGCCAGGTGCTGGCCACTCGGATGGCAGTGAGGCTGTAAGCAGCCCCAAGCACAGCCGACCCCTGACCCATGTGCCAGCTGGCTGTGGGGTCCCACGCATGGGGAGCTGGGGGCCTGTTCTAGTTTTGGAATGCTGTTTCAATCCATGGAGGCCTTATGCCTCAGTTTCCCCATCCTTATAACAAGCTGAAGGAGTCGGTGTAGCGCTAACCCAGCAGGGACCAGGCTGCCCCATCCCTCGGGGTCCCTTGTCCCTGCAGGCTCGCCCTGTGCCTGGGCACTGAGGTTAAGGTGCGCCAGTGCTCCAAAATCACAGCTATCCACAAGTGCTTTGTGAGCACGAACGGCTCAGCCCCAGCAGTGTTCACCCTCCTGGGCAAAGTCCCCAGCCCCGTGGCAGGCCAGGGTGGGCAAAGACCCCAGCCCCTGCCGCCAGCACCGCGGGCACTGGAGCGAGCGCCGCTCGGCTGGTAACCCTGCTTCTCTCCCTGCCTTTCAGAAACACCCCAGCGTCTCACGCTGTCCTTGGCACAAACGTAAGTGCGCACGGGGCTAAGAGAACCACGCCGGGGCTGGGAAGATGCCCTGGTTGTCTGGCTGGGCACGCGTCTGCAGGAGCAAGCGGAGCTGCTTTTGCAGGGCAGAGCGAGCCGTGCAGCTGGGCATGGGGCTGTGGGGAGCCGAGGCCGTAGCGCGAGTGCAGGGGGCTCAGAGAGGGCAGGGCATTTCTGCGTGCCAGGGGCCGCGTGCCCTGGAGCTCTGACTGGGTAGGGGAGGGCACACTGCTCGCCCCACTGCCCCTCGCACCCCTCTGTGGGGTTACTCCGACAGGCACTCGCCGTGGTGGGAGGGCTCGCTTTTAGGCAGCGTTTGCTCAGCTTCCTTTTGGTTTTTGGGACTGTGGTTCAGCTAAACACTTCCTCTCTCATTTTCTGCTCTTCTCCAGCGACCCAACCTTTGGGAAGAGAAACTTTGAGCCGCTGCTGACTGTGGAGCTGTGTGGGACAGCAGGTAGGACAGGCTCTTAATTTTAAATTTTGCAAAAATCCTCCCTGGGTGGGGGCAGACTTACCCTAAATTCAGCCTGGAGTC
Source organism: Eurypyga helias (assembly GCF_000690775.1). NCBI lineage: Eukaryota > Metazoa > Chordata > Aves > Eurypygiformes > Eurypygidae > Eurypyga > Eurypyga helias. Next base: position 34,761 of record NW_010244810.1, on the reverse strand, counting down.
ACCAGCTCCAGTTCAGCTCCAGCCAAGCCCAGCTGAGGGCGCATGCTCATCCTCTGGCCTGGGAGACTCCCTTTGCTCTGCAAATGCAGGAGACTCCCTGTGTGCTACCTCCACATCTGATCACTGTGAGCAGCTCAGATGCATTTGGGTTTGGGGGGGCTGCTCAGGGGCTCCTGCATGAGCTGGGAGGAAAGGGAGAGTCCTCTGGTTCCTCACTGGGATCAGGCATCCTTCTTTTTCCCGAGTGCCGCTGAAGGGATGATGCTGTGGGAGCCGAGCAGCCTCCTCCCTTGCAATGCCTGGTAACGCCCAGGCGCTGGGGTGGGACGGGGCAGGACGGTGGGGGCAGAGCTGAGTGCTGCCCTTTGTTTGGGGGGTGCAGGTCTCACGCCACCCACCACTCCGCCATATAAGCCCGCTGAGGAGGATCTGTACAAGCCGGACATCCCTCAGGAGCCAGGGAAGGAGGACGGGACAGCCCCCAGCCCTGGGGGTACAAGGGACATGGCAGCCTCCCAGAAAGCCCACAGGAAGCACCCCGAGAGGACAGAGCTCTTCGCCCACCTGAGCCGAGCTGCCGGGCGCCCCGCGCCCCCCGAGCAGCAAGGCGTGCTCAAGCGGCCCTTCTCCCACTCCTTCGGGGACCACGACTACTGCCAGGTGCTGAAGCCCGAGGCTGCCCTGCAGAGGAAGGTGCTCAAGTCTTGGGACCCCCCGGGCCAGGTGGAGTCGGAGCACAAGCGGAGGGTCCCGGCCGCTCACTACCAGGACCTGGACCTCATCAGCAAGGAGGCGGGCGAGATGCTCTGGAAGGACGGAGTCAAGCAACTGAGAGACCAGGAGATCAGAGCCAGCTTAACGAAGCACTTTGGCTTTCTGGACAGTGCTCTCGATGATGAGGACATGGTCTTCTGCAAGACCCCCGAGTACGACACCGTCTTTGAAGACAGCTGCAGCGAGAGTGGCTCCCCTCGGGAGGAGGAAGAGGAGGAAGAGGAGGAGGAGGAGGAGGAGCATAGCGACACCAAGCTGTGCCTGCGAAGAAACCCCCTTTCCAGGACCAGTTTGCATTATTGTTCCCGGAGCAGGTCCAGCTCAGGGTCTTCGTGCTGCCGGTCCCGATCGCCTGCAAGCAGACGCACCTTCAGGTACTGGGGGGTTGCAGGGAGGACACTTGGGTCCTTTCTTGCACCCTGTGTTTTTGCCCCAGTGCATGGCAGCCCCTCCTGTCTGCTCTGCTAGCCCAAGTCACAAACATGCTAATTAATGAAAGAAAACCTATTGAAATAATTTGTACTACAGCAGCAGCTGCTGCAAACATCAGCCCCAGCCAGAGAAAGCGGCACCAGGGGGAAGCAGCCAGGGGTTTCCATTGTGCTGGGAGAAACAGGGCATGGGCAGGGGCCGGAGCCGTGCCTGGGAAGTGGTGAGCGCTGGCTGGGCACCGCCCCCCCATCTATCAGAAAGTACTTTCCAGTGTCCTTTCCAGTGTTTCCAGATCTCCACCTCTCCTTGGCTGCCAATCCTTCTGAGCGCCCACACACCACTGCCAACACCATATGCCTCAGCTTCTCTCTGAAGCTTTCCCTGCCGGATCGCCCCCGGCTGACCTCCTCTCCCTCGCTTCCCAGGTGTGAGAACGGCGAGCAGTGTCAGGGCAGGAGCGGGCACCGGGGCCAGATGGAGAAGAGACGAGAGAAGGCCATTGTAAGTGAGCAGGGACCCCCTGTGGGGCCAAAGCAATCCCCAGTTCACCTCCTGCTCCAGAAAAGCAGTGGTGGAGCCCATTAGCCCTGGCTTCAGCATCCCTTGGTGCGAGGCCAGTGTTAAACAAGGACGTGGGGGTGGAGGAATGCGAAAAAAACCTAATGTGAAGCGGAAGCCACTGGCCATTGGCAACACAGAGAGTCCTTGGCACAGAAATACCCAGAGCATCCTATGCCGGTGCTTCAGCGCCGCTGGCATTGGCAATTAGCGGGGTGAGCCAGGGTGAACCTGAAGCTGCTTGGCTGTATGGCTGTAACAGATGCAGTCCCACCGCAGAGGCAAACTCATGCAACCGGGAACCCCAGCGTGTGCCCGTGGGTGGGAGTTGGGTTGGGGTGGGCTTGTGGGGAAATTACTCGGTCCTCCGCACTGTTGTGCACACACACACACCCCCACACATGCCCATCTGGCATTCTTTTCCTGCAACACCATTGAATTTTTCTCCTAGAGATTCTTGGGAATATTTGTTGGCATCTTCACCAGGAGAAGCTGAAAATGCTGCTGGAATGCAGGAGAAATTTAAAAGAGAAGAAGGGGGCAGTGGCTGCTTCAGCCTGGTTGTGGCTGTCCCCTGTCCTGGGGGTGACACCCGTGAGCTGGCTGGGGACAGCCAGACCCTGGAGGTGTCAGGCTGTGCCCGTGGTGGCATTGCCCCGCTGCAGCCTGTCCCGCTGGTGCCTTGCAGGGGTACTCGATGGCCCCACATGTCCAGAGCCCACGGGCAGCATGGAGATGCAGGGTCCCGAGCCTGAAACCTCTCTCTCGCTTTGCCAGGGGGAAGGCCGGGTGGTGTACATCAGGAACCTCTCCAGCAGCATGAGCTCCAGCGAACTGAAGAAACGCTTCGAAGTGTTTGGTGAAATCGTGGAGTGTCAGGTCCTGTCCAGGACTAACAGGTGGGTGGGGAGCGAGCTGCAGCCTGAAGCTCCAGCAGCTGTGGAGAACCCCGCGCCCGGGCAGCCTCAGCACTGCCAGGCGTTCAGGTCAGCCCTGCGGCCAGCCGCGCCTGGGCGAGTGGTGCCGGTGCGGTGAAGTCCAAGGGCATGGGGAGGGCCGGTGGGATGGAGGGCCGGAAAGATGGAGCGCTGGGGGCGCAGTGCTGGGCAGAACCATGTCAGAGGGACTGTGGCCCTCATCGTATCTTGGATTCTTTCTCTGGTCGCTCAGGGGGGATAAATATGGCTTCATCACCTACCGGTATTCAGAGCATGCCGCCTTATCTCTGAAGAACGGCACCTTGCTAAGGAAGAGGAATGAGCCTTCATTCCAGCTGAGCTCTGGTGGCCTCGGGCACTTCTTCTGGACCAGATACACTGACTTGGGTAAGAAAGCTGGAGCTGCTTTTTCCAGAGAGCCTCCTTTATCAGCACAGAGCTCTAATGGCACAGTGCACTACTGAACCATAGTCATGCAAGGATCCTAAACCTCCTCAGAGCCTGCAGGAAAAGCCCACTGGCTCTCCTGTGGCTCCTGTACCTGCTCTTAGCTCAGTCTGATGGCTCGGGAAATGGGGAGAGAAGAAAGGCAAGTGGCATGAAGACCCGGAGTGTGTTGGCTGCAAACCATAGCATCACAGCCCAGGGCTGCTGGGTCTCAGCTGACCACAGCCCATCCTGTCTGTGGCATTTCTGCAGAGAAGTCCCTTCGAATCATTAGAGAAAGCAGTCAGCAGCATCTCCTTAGCCCAGGAGGTGATCTGGGGGGGTTGCTGCTCCACAGGACAGACTCACTGCAGTGCACATGCACTTTTGAGCCAAAGTGAGGGCACTGAAATGTGCTGCGGTCACATTAACCCTTTCTGTGCTCTACGGGCTTCTGCAAGACCTCCTGCCTCACTCGGCAACCACATTAGCCAGGGTCTCGCTGGACCCCATCCCTCCATGGGGGTAAGACCTCAGTCTTGACTTATCTGTAGACACCCAGTCTGACCCAAGTACCACTTGATCTTTTAGCACCTTCCAGTATCCCATATCCTCAGAGCAGCGATCCCTCTGACTTTGATTGTGGGCTCAAATGCTCGTTGTTCATCTAAATAAATCCCAGAGCCTCCCATTTTGGGCATGGACTAGGTAGGAAACAGCACCCTGTGAAGACGTTGGCACATGGCTGTGCAGGGCTGTGGGGAGTGGGGACAGAGCTGCCCCCCTGCTTAGGAGAACCCCTCTCCGTGCTCCTCACCTGCAGATAGCTGCAGGGCCAGCGGTCACCCCCTTATGGCACTGCCTGGCTCCATCCTAAAATCCTGCTGGCCCTGGTACAGGGTGAGAGGGGGAGCCCACAGAAGAGGAGAAATGCAGCCGTGCCATTCATGGCTCATTCAGAAATGCACGCCCAAAAGGGTTAAGTGGCTGTTAAATAAGGCAGCCTTATTTCTGACATTTGCTGAAAATCCCAGGCTTTGCAATGGCACTGCTTGTTCCACTTCTGACGGAGAAGGGCTGGGGTGTGCTGCGGGTAGGCACCCCCCTCTCCTTGCCCGGCACAGCTCCCGCAGGGATGGCCCTGGGTCAGCGCCTTGCCATTCAGCTGCACCCGGCAGATTTCTGCACACCCAGGAAGGGGTGTCTGACACCCCCTCTGCCCGACAGCTCCTTGCAATGGGGCAGAGACAGCACTGTCCCCGCTCCCCTTCGCCATCACTGCCTCATCCAGGCTGGCTTTGCAGCGCCAGGATGTAGCATGTCGGTGACAGGGGAGTGAGCAGTGCCCTGCCGTGCCTCAGTTTCCCTCCCTCCCAGGCAGCAAGCATGCTCGTGCCCCGCTGCCTGACCCGGCTGCCTTGTGTCCCTGCCATTCCCAGATTGCAGCGCGGAGGAGTCATCCCCAGCTCCAGTGAAAAGCAAGTACGAGACCATGGATTTTGACAGCTTGCTGCAGGAGGCCCAGCTAAGCCTGCATCGGTAACAGCCTTAACCTTGGAGGAATACCTCAATACCTCAGTCAAGGCACTTCCAATATGTTTACGTTTTCAAAGAAATTATTCAGTCTATGGAAAGCGAGAGAGAGCGAGAGAGAGCGAGAGCACGCACGCACGAGAGAGAGACTGCTGTCCCTTCGATCGATGTTTACATTGAACAAAGCTGCTTCTGTCTGTGAGTCCCCATGGTGTTGATGTCTCACTGCCACACGTTAGTCCCCCTGCTTCTGACTGGTTGTTTTAGGGTGAGCCTAGGAGCCCCCCGGCCCCCCTTCTCCCTTCCGGCGTCCCCCTCCCCCGTGCTCCCGCCGCGGAGTTGCAGCTGTGTTCACCATAACATTTTTTTGTCCGTAGTGTGTGATGATGAAATTGTTAATTGTGAATAGAATCAGGATTATAAACTAATTTTTAATAGAAGAAGAGAAAAAAAAAAGTATATACTTAAAAAAATGTATTTATGGCTCAGATGTACTGTAATTCAGATTTATTGTACCGCTTCCTTGATTTTTAACTATGCACTGTAATGAGGCACTTGCCACTCAGCAAATGGGGGGTCAGAGCAGAGTCACAGAGCTGGCATTCACACGTCAGCCATGGAGGCACCCTCCTCCCCACCGGCAAACCGGGGTGCTCGGCGGTCGTATTGGGGTCACCCACTTTGCTGTCAAAGCCATTCTTCTTGCTCACATGGCCCGACCCCCCAGCCCCAGCGCATCTGGATCGTGGCATCCAGATGCTGAGCTCAGTCCTGGTGCGTGCTGGAGCTGGTGGGCACTGGGGCGTGCCAGCCCCGCACTGATCTCACCGTGGGGCCAGGCAACTTTGCAGGCACGAAGGAGGGGGGTGGTAGAAGGATGCACTACCTGGGGAGCTGCGGGACCGATGCCTGCCAGCTATTGCTGCTCCAGCCCTCTGCTGACGTTGGAGTCAGGACGGAGGGACCATGGGGCCAGAGCTGGCCAAGCTTGACGCAGTGGGTCCTGCCAGCGCAGCCTGGGGGACGGGCACCTCCAGCTCCATGCGAGGGAGCTGGCTTCTCTCCGGCTCCTCAGGCGGCTGGGAGACTGGCCAGGCCGAGCGGCTTGCTCCCCGCTCGCTTCCACCCCTGCAAAGCAAGCGGGGCGAGAAGACCTGTCCATGATCCCTGCCTGGCAGCCAGCTCAAAATCCAGAGAGGCAGCGGGGC
>NW_010244810.1:22691-28759 GCF_000690775.1 Eurypyga helias | reverse complement strand
CCCCCATGCCCGCCGTCGCCCCGTGGCATGCTTACTCTGCCTCTGGCCGGTGCCCTCGGGACTGACTGACAGCGCTGGATTTAAGGCATGGTCAAGCAGCACCCTCCCAAAACTTGCTTGCGAACTTGCCCTCCATCTCCAGGCGAGGTGGGAGGGGAAGAGCCCACAATCGGCTGGAACAAACCCCACTGCGAGCCGGCCAGAGTCACTGTTTCCCCGAGGGAGCGGGAATCTTGTTGCTCCTCAAGCCATCGCCATTGTCTCCATTTATTTTTCAGACCCGGAGACCATTAGGGATTCAGCCATCCTATGTAGATAGAATATTATAGCCTTAACTCTGCCAATAGATAGATTAGGGTCTCCTGGGGTCTCCCCTTGACATGACCGAGGGGTTTTATTCTCATTTCCCTGGCGTGGGTACTATTTTGTCTTGCAGGGAGTATGCCCAAAGCCTCCAAAATTGCACGAGATGCGATGCCAAGAGCCTGAGTGCTGCCGAGGTGGCCCTCGGCTCCGGGGCCGTGTGTGCAGCTGGTGTCCAGCGGGAGCAGGACTGCCAGAAGCGCCGATACCAACACCGGTACCTGGCTGTGCCTCCCCACTTTCAGGGGAGTTCTGACCACAACCAGCCCGGCGGTGTGGGGGCCCGCAGGTCGCTGTGGGGTTCGGACTGCAGGTCCCCAGCCTGCCGCCGGCGACGGTTGCTGTCAGGGAACAGCCCTTGTGCCATTTCCGCCCCTGCAGTGAGGTTCGGCGTCTCTCCTGCCACACGCTCCCCCCACTTCTCATCTCACCTTAGCGAACACGAGCAGCTCTGGCCAGGACTGAGCATCTGCTGTTGGCAATTGCCTCATTGTAGCTTTGCCTTTTTCTGTCCTAGTATTTCCTCACAACGATGATGTTTACATGTGATTGCTATAGAGCTTACGTAGAATGTATATAGCGACACATTTAGGGTGGGTAGTACTGTCCTGTGCTGTGCTGATGTTTTTCAGAAAACGATCAATCCAAAAAACCCCAAAAAACAAAACAAAACAAAACAAAAAAAAGACAAAAAAAAAAAGCAAAGTAAGTGGAATTCTTCCATCTCCCACTCAGCTGGGGGCACTGAGCCCCTGCGGCCGGGCCCCGCTGGGGATGCATCAAGCGTGGTGGAAGGGTTAGAACAGAGCTGGGGGGGCTCCGGAGTCGGGGGAGCCTGCTCCTGGGGGACCACTCAGTCCTTTCTCAAGCACTGGTTTCACTGTACCCAAATACAAAACTTCCCGGTGTTTTCCTGTGGCTGGACACCCTAGGCCGGCCTGCAGGCCTGCCCCGTACCCCGATTCTGGGGATCTCCTGCAGGCCTGCCCCGTACCCGGATTCTGGGGATCGAGGCCAGTACTCGGTATAGGGAGGGCTCGTCCCGCACAGAGCCAATCAGTACTGCACCCGTAGGGTCGGGAGAGATGCAATAAGTGGTCTTCGTGGTGCCTGAAGCCTATAAGTGGGGTTGTGGGTTTTTGGTTTTTAATTTGGGGTTTTTTCTTTTTTTTTTTTTCCCCTCTTTTCAATTGGAATGGTTTGTTTCCCCTCCTCCCCCGACAAATTTCTCCAAGACTCAGGCACTGTGCGCAGGGGTGAGCAAGGCACAGGGGCATGTCTGTGGTTGGGGCAGCCCTCTGCCCCTGCCCGCGCCTGCCAGCCCAGCGCTGCAGCTGGGGAGAGCAGGGGGCGCGTGCTGCCTGCCCATGGGGTACATGGTCCTGCCCATGGGGTACATGCTGCCTGCCCATGGGGTGCATGGTCCTGCCCCAGGGGTATGTGCTCCTGCCCAGGGGCTTCCCCCAACATTCAGGACTAGGTGAGAGTAGAGGGTGTTCAGCTCAGGAAGCACAGCTGTGAGTCGGCTGGGGTTAGAATCCCTCACGCAGGTTTTGTGGAGAAAAGTAAGTTTCCACTTGATTTTTCATTTTCTACTTGACTATCAAGGTGTCTTTGGCTCACAGTGCTCAAATCTGTGAAGGGGCAGGAGGGAGGGGTTGGGCAGAAGGTGAGAGCTCCCAGGGACTGTATCCAGCGCCCACAGGGCAGGAGCAAAGCAATGCCTGGGCACTGCATGGAGGGAGGCAGCCCGTGCCTCCGGGGAAGCCGGAGGGACCCAGCGCTTTGCAGGAGCCTCATCCCTGGGGCTGCTGGGGAGTGGGTATTGCCCCCCACTCCCATTATGTCCTACCATGGCATCGTGGTGGGTGCCCAAGCGTGGGTTCAGCTCGGAGCTGGGCACCCCGAAAAGGGAACCTTTGCACCCTGTTCCCCATGGGATCTCTGGGAAGCTGCCCCCTGCCTCCTGCGAGGGCTGGGGTGGTGGGGTGGGTGGGAGTGCTGCTTCAAGGAGAAACCAGGAGCCAAAGGGTGTATTAAGGTAGGCAATAAGGAGGAGATTTATTTTTTTAAAGATATATAACTATAGAATGTCCCCCAGTAGTTTCCTGCAGGTACTGTGGGGAACTGATGAATGTGAAGAGTTCAATGATAAAATGCCCCTTTGCTTTTTTTTGCACAGATTTGCCCCAGAAAAGCTCATTGTTCAGGGTGGGGTACAGGGTTTCTGGCTGGAATCCAGCGGGCCCCTGCGGCCCCATGGAAAGGAGCAAATGTTTCTGAGTGTCTGGGCTGAATGCAGAGGACAATCCCAGGTTTTAGATTCGATGCTGCCCCAAAGGAGAGGTTTATCCCAATTCCCACTCAACGCAGCTGGCTGGGCTGCACATCTTGAACGAAGCAGCAGCTCAGTCTGCTCACCGCAGTCTTGAGTGTCTGATTTCAGCATTGGTCCATGCAGAGGTGTGTTGCGATTGCAGACCAACACTCCTCTTTTTTTTTTTTTTCTGTTTTGCATTTGGGTTTTTTTTCTTTCAGTTTGGAGGTATGCTGAAAACCGAGATATGCCGGTACTTGCAGCTGAGCCCTGACACCATTTCTGTTCTGAGCATCGTAGTCTGTCCCTGACCATCTCAAGCAGTATGGAGCCAAACGCAGCCTTCGGGCTTCATTCCTCTTCCCTTGCCCACCCTGGGGTCAGGGGTGGTGGTGGCAGCCGGGCCGCAGCACCCACACTGCGGTACATACAGAGTTGGGGAGGGTGTGTGTATGCATGTGAGAAAGAGAGAGAAAGATGAAATTGATGCATTTCTTGAGAAAGGTGTAAGAATTTCACCTAAAAAGGGGCACATCTGCTTTGTTATTTATATATAAAAAAAAAAAGCTAAATTCTGTCTTTTTCTTCTTTTTTTTTTAAGTAAAAGGACACTGCTAATAATTATTAGGGGCCAATTCTGCCTCCCTCCCTCGTGCTGAGTAAGTACTACTTAACTCTGCAATTTTCTACTTGCAGAGTTAAGTAAAAGTAGCAGAATTGATCCCTCTGTGATTAAGAATCAAGTTTTTGAGTATTTTTTTTTTAATTGGTAGCGGTTTTTTATATTTCGCTTAATTTTTTTCCCCCATTCTGTTCCATTGTGTCCTTATTTATGTAATATACTTTAACCTTAAAAAATGGCATGGATTCTTATGCCTTTCCTTTATTATTATTGTTATTATTTTTAAAAAAGAGATTTATTTCTAGTGTGATTTAACTGTCTACCTTCTAAAACGAGAGAACGTTTTCTTGTATTTTTACATTGTCAGATTCTATAGTTTCATAGATAATTTAACCAAATCGCTCAATGTATTATCTATATCTATCCGGTGGGTATAAAAGTTCTATTTTAAATTGTGTAAATACTTCAGAACTGGCTTCTTTTTCCAGACTCCCCTGCCATGGAGTTACTTGTTTACATCAAAAAGACTGTAGAATCTCTACGCTCATGTACTGTAAATAGTGAAGTGATCTGCCTATAAATAAATGATAACATATATACTATAAAGTGGAAAACAAAAAAAGGAACAAGTCTGTGCCACTAATATTTAGTTTATTAGTGCAAACCTGCTCTGGGAGGAGGTATTTTGCTTTGTAGAAGGTGCTCGCCTGCATCTGCCGGGCTGGCAGCGGGACGGTGGGAGCACGGCTGGGGCTGGGGGGATGGCGGAGAGCCCTGCTCACTTGCATCAATGCTGCACCACTGCCAGGGATGCAGGTCCCACTGGGGAATATCCTGTATATTGCTATTTTAAGTGTGGCTTCTTCCAGTTCAACTCGTAGGAAAAACCTGGGCTCTGTACTTTGGACTTTGGGAGCGGTGCCACTGCCGTAAGACCTATTGCAGAAGAAACCCCCCTGGACCAGGGGAGTTAAAAATGAAGTGGGGCACACACCTCAAATTTGCTTGAGTGGGAGTAAGACAGCAAGGGGCCGGATTGCAAGAAAATGTGTGGAAAAGACTCCAGATGATGATGCAGCAACTGTACGGCTCAGGACGGCCCCAGATAGTGCCCCGGTAATGGGAAAGCAATGACTGGGATCCAGCCTGCTCTCCCAAAGACATGCCTACGGTGGCCAAACCACTGTCTCCCAGCACAGCATGTCCTGGTGTTCTGGTCGTTGTGGGAGCCCAGGCTGTGGAAGGCTTGGGATGGAACACCTGGGCAGTTGGTAGCAGCGCAGACTCAGCTCCCCGCAGCACCTGGTCCATGGGAGCCCAGTGCCAGCCATCGCCCCTGCAAGGGCTCGTCACGTCGGAGATGTTGCACTCAGTTTACCCGGAGCATAGCGTGGTGATGCTGCCGGGCAGGAGGACCTCAGCAGCCTGAAAGGAGGTGGTCTGCAAGGTGCTGAGCTGGGAAGCATTTCCCTGCTGCTTTCCAAAAAACAAAAAATGAGCTTCAGGGCCACCAAATAGGAATATTTTTATAAACCACATCAGGGCACAGTGATGCTGTCAATGCCAGGACAGATTAAGACATGAAATTCCAAGAGGCAGCTGGGGCAGTGGGTGTCAGGGTGCTTGGGGTGGGTGCAAGTGGGAGCACAGGAGCAGGGTCCCTGGCTGGCAGAGTTCTGGGATGGAGTGGGGGCACACAAAAGAAGAGTCTGCGGGAGGGACGACCTGCAACTGAGGCTGCCCAACCTGCGCTGCCCAGCACTGCATTCCCAGGCGCCTTCCTGGAAAAAAGGACCCATACTGTTCATGGAGTATTATCCTGCAAGCAGACCTAGAGGCTGAAGGGAGCTGTTGGTGAATCACAACATCAGTTCAGCAGCTCCATTAGTCCCAGCAACTACTTCCAGCCATTTGGAAAAAACCCCAATGTAACAGTTTTCATTTTGGTATAACTCTGTGATAAAACGGTTTCTTTCACACAGTGTGGTGCTGCTTGTGTTGTAGCTTATACAGCTGCTCTTGGGCTGCTGGAGGGAGGCGAGGCGGCTTTATCTCCCACAGTAGGCCTTGTGGGAGGGGAAAATAAGTCAATAACTGGCTTTTGTGAACAGGGGCAGCTTTTGTTGCTGACCTTGGCTGGCTGGCACCTGGCAGGCAGCGTGGGCAGCTGGCAGCATGGGCAGTGCAGGCAATGCAGGCCATAGGCAGCGAGGGCAGCCTGGCAGTGCCCACATTGTCCCAGCTAAGCTGGGCTGGCTGAAACCACAGCTGTCCCAGGCTCCATTGGCTTGGTGGGATCCCCCTGCTCCATGGATACAGGCACACAGAAAGGCCTGTGGGTGGGCAGGAGAGGCAGGGACACAGCAAGGCAACGCCTGGAAATGGCATGCCAGGCTCGTGCTCCCAGCCAGTGCGAAAGTCTGGTTCCACTGCCTGGCAAGCTGTCCTGGGCTGACCTTTGGAGTTTTGGCTCCCACCCATGGCCTGGGCTGTGGCATCCAACACCAAATCCTGCCCTGGGTTCTGTTACGCACAGGAGCTCCCCTGCTCCCTGACCTGGACCTCAGTTTCTGGGCCAGGCAAGCTCTGTCCACAATGCTCTGGAGGCCAGATTTAGAGTAAAGTATGCATTTGCCCACTCTCAGCAGTTACCAGTCCCAACTTGTCCAGGTGTCTTTGCAGGGAGAAGCAGGGACAGGTTTGGTGTCTTTGCACCCTGCCAGCTCAGGGACTGCTCTGCCCACTGGCCCTGCTACACTGGCCACC
>NW_010244810.1:0-22674 GCF_000690775.1 Eurypyga helias | reverse complement strand
TGCTTTCCTTCCCCACCCCTCCCAAGCTTTGCATCTCTCTTCCTAAAGCACCTGCAACTCATGCACTTACTGTGTGCCTTTAAATGTTGGTGGAGACCTTCCTTCAGGTGCTGTTGGTTTTGGGTTCTGCAATCTCTGTTCCTTCTTTCTCTCCCCTTCAGTCCCCGGCTGGATATGTTTCAATTTTTCTGCTGTCTCTGCCTCCAAATACCTTTTCAAACTCAGAAATAGACCCCTCCTGTTTCTCAGCAACCTCCTGCAGGTAAGCAGGCACTATCCTTTCCCCACTGGCTTTTCTAGCACTACCCTGCTACCCCAAAACCCCACCATCCTGCAGGCCCTGAGGGAGCATTTCCAGCTGTCTACGTCTGCAGGCGGTGCATGGTGGGCCACACTTGGTGTTGGCTGAACAGGCCCTTTGATGACCAGGGCAGGAGGAGCAAATCTGCCCCAGCAGTGGCCACGACGGGTGAGGTGCTGTGCCACAGCAGTGCTGGGGCTGCCACCTCTTTCCTTTTCTAAGCATCTCTGCTTCCCTTTCAGCTTGTCATCCACAAGGACCCCTCCTTACTCCTACAGTCGTACTTCCATCACCACCAGCTGCCTGGGTGGAGGCTGAGCACTGAAGGAACAGCTGGAGAGAGCAGGGCAGCCCAGGTTTGCTGGGAGCTGCCCTCTGCTTGCTTGCCTGCCGGCCAGCAGCCTGCACACACGCGATGAGCAGGGCTCTCAGCAGCCCCTGAACAACCGAAGGCTGACTGCCCATGCAGAACCTACTGGAGAAGGGCATGGAGAGGGGTCAGATTGCCCTGGAGCCTGGCACACGCTGTCTGTCACCGGCTTGCACTGGGTTTGGGTCGCTCGGAGACTTTATTGCAGTGGGTCTGCACAATAGCGATGTCTGTCTGCAGAAAGGCAGGGCAAGAGTTGGCTCACCGCTGCTGAACGGGTGAACTCATGGTTCGGGCCCTGGCTTTCATCACCACCACCATGTCCATTCATCACTGTGAGGTAGTGAAAGTCAGCTCCAGGCAGCAACTCAGCAGTCCAAGGAGAAAAGACAACAACTCATGCAATCCCCTGCAACGTGGGGCTCTCGGAGCACTCGGGCAGCGGAGGGAGGTATGCTGCTCTGAGCATCCTCACTTGGGTTCAGCTCACCTTCATGTTTACTTCCAGGAAACAGAAGTCCAGGTTTGCTCTGCTGGGATTTTGCAATCAGTCAAAGACAACCAGCACTGAAATACCATTGTGTTTAAAGATTATACAGAAAAATAAACGCATCTGGCAACTAGCTATTACTCTCTCCACAGTGCTTCTGGTATAAGCTCTGTTCCTGCTACTGAATCTACCCTCCCTCCAGTGCTGCCAGTGGGAGGGTCCCCACATCAGTGTTTGACTGTGCCCGTGCACTGTTTTGCCACGCAGGCTGCCCGCGAGCAGCCCAGGAGATACCAGCAGGTTATTTACAGTGGCTGTCACCTGCAGCTTCTAGTGTCTGCTGGCTATCCAAACTCCTGGAGGAAATTAAGGAAACTAATTTTCTTAAATGAAAGGATTAAGAATTTTAATGAAAGGGAAAAAAAAGAAGGTTTTAGGCTAGGCGATTTGCAGGCAGCATGTGCAGCAGCAAGGCTGCCACTGGCTGCAGCAGGAGGCTGTGGTGAAGCAGCAGCTTGTCTCAGCCTGTCTCTGCAAGCAAGGCACAGCAAGTAAGCCAGAGCGAGCCACAGAATCCCCACAGGCTCCCGTGGGGAGCAAACCCTTCTGCAGCCCTCAGGCTCCAAGCAGATCAAACAGAGGATTTTTCCTATGCAGCACCAGGCTTTGGGGTTGGGATGCACGCAGCAGCGTGGCGGTTGGGCGGTGCCACGTGTGCTAAGAGCAGGGCTTGCAAATGCAAGTTCAGCCATGCTGGAGGAGGTGGGGAAGGGCAATGGAAAACAGCAGTTTCATGTGCTTTGGGGGAAAAGCAAGGCCAGGTGAGCACTGCATACCATGTCAGTCATGTTCAAGACAACTGTGGAAAAGAGATTAGCAGTAGTGAAGTGTGAAGCCACAAACCCCATGGAGGAGAGAAAAATAACGATAAAGAACACAGAGTGGTTAGGAATGATAATAAGAAACATCACTTGAAAATTACAGCCAATGTCTGAAACATCCCTGTTGGGTGGGACAAGGTCATAAGAAAGCATTAGGGAGCAGGTAGTCGGCAGTAAGCTGAAAATGAGCTTGCACTCTGATACGGAGAGAATAATTCTACCAGCTCCCAGCAGGTGCATCATGTCAGAGAGGACTGAGGCCGTATCATTGGGAAGAGACTTGTATGTTGAATTATTGTAAAATAACTAAAATAACTATTGTTCCTCTAGGCATTTAGCCAAGTACAGAGTCCTTGCCTGGGCAGCAGCTCAGGACTCTCACTTGGTTCAAGTGGCACGTCTCTAACAAGGCCTCAGGAACCCCGGCGCAGCCAGAGCAGCCCAGTATCACCAACCTTTGCAAGCACCACGGGCAGCAAGGTCTTTGCCACAGGAGGCTCGCAGGAACCATTTTTTTCTAGGACCCTGACTGGCAGCGTGTTTTGTGCCAAGAGCTTCTCAGAATAATGGGACAGAGAGACCAGAGAAAGGAGTAGCTTTTAGAACGGTAAAAATGAGTTGTCTCCATCCTCCCCTCTCCCCTCCTCCTGAAATGAAGGAGCCTTTTATTCCCTCTTGTTTCTAGGAGAAACTAAAGTTTAAGACTTAGCAACTCCAAGGAGGAAAGAGGGAGCAGCCCTCTTCCAGCTCCCGGGGAGGCTGGGCCATGGCCCACCCGCCCAGCTGCCGGCTTCCTTCTCTGCACTCAGGCGCTGAGGGCAGGGAAAAGCAGGGAGAAGGAGCCGTGGGCCCTGAGACAGGTTTCGAGGAGGGAGGACTGCCCGGCGGCACCTCAAGAAGTATCTGCAAGGGGGCTGGGATGAAGTTACACGGGGCGCAGACGGAAGCCAAGGGCTCCATTCCCTGCTGCTGCCCTCCCCGTCTAGGCGGGGGTGGCTACTCGCCCCGCTTGCCTGGCGCTGGCCAAGCGCCGGGGCTGCCCGCGTGGGAGTTCGTCCGGTGAGGCCCACGGCTGGGATGCAGGAAGCGGGCGGCCCGGAGGGATGCCCTTCCCGTGCAAGGGGGAGGAGGCAGCAGCTCCCTCCCTGCCTCCACTAGCGCTTTCTGTTTCTCTTCCCAGCAGTGCCCTCCCTCTGCCACTCGGGCCTGTATGGCAGCCGGCCCCATGGCCGCGCCGGCTGCCGTGCCCGGGTTGGAGGAGGAGCTGACCTGTCCCATCTGCCTGGGAATTTACAGTAACCCCGTGTCCCTGTGCTGCGGCCACAGCTTCTGCAAGGAGTGCATCCAGGAGGCATATCACAGCCACCAGCGTTGCCTGCAGGGCCCTTTCCACTGCCCGCTGTGCTACACCCAGGCAGACCCCGCTATGGAGCTGCAGCCCAACGTCCAGCTCCGCAGCATCGTGCAGAGGTTTTTGGATGCTCCTCCTCATCAAGAAGAGAAAGAGCCTGAAGCGGAAGGCAAAGAGAAGGGGAAAAGTTCTGACGAGCAAGGCAAGGTGGTCCTGTGCGATTTCTGCCTTCAGGAGCCCCAGCCAGCCATGAAGACGTGCCTGAGCTGCGAGGCCTCCTTGTGCCAAGCCCACCTCAGCAGGCACAGCGCAAAGAGCCCCCTGAAACACCACGTCCTGATGGAGCCCTGCAAAGCTCAGTTTTTGGCTGAGAGGAGATGCCCCCAGCACGGCAAACTGCTGGAGTGCTACTGCAAGACGGACTCGGTCTGCATCTGCGTGCTGTGCTGCGTGACCAGCTCCCACAAGAACCACAAGATCACCACTTTGGAGGAGGCTTTTGGCGAAGCGCAGGTGAGAGGCTGCCAGGACACAGTGACCTGGGCAAAGATTTCACTAGGAAAACCAGGGGGGGTGGGGGCGGTGTGGCACGGAGAGCTGCCAGCAACATCTCCCGAGTTTCAGATCTGCGGCCTCAGGATGGGGCTAAATCTCTGGTTTGGGATATCGGGCTTTTTTTCCCTAGTTTTGCACAGATTCCCTCTGGGCTTGCCCCTCGGGATATAAACCAAGATGTTAAACTCTTTGTTCCTATTTTGAGAAGCCAAACTGGTGGGACCGAGTGCTTGTGGCTGCGCGGTTAGTCCTCAGTGCACTTTGGAGCCGGAAAATCGGCCTGAGCTGCGCTTACACAAACAAAATTAGGGACAGAGTAACAGAAAGGAAGTTGTCAGCACTGGAAGTAGCTTTATGTCTGGCTGTTGCACATGAAGAGTTTTCAGCTTCAAAATGCCTTGAATTACCCACACTTGTAATTGTGGTATCTGTTCAAGGATAAAAACTTCCAGCAAAGCTTTATGTATCGACCTAACGCATTTCCATAAAATTGCTGATCTCCTGCACGTACGTCAGTCTTATCCTCTTATCTCCCTCTGGTTATTTTTATAGAGTGTTTTTCCTCAAACTCTGAAAACAGTGAAAACGTACGAAGCTGCGATGAATCAAAGCATAGCAAGCCTGCTGAAACAAGAGGAGGAAGTAAAGGTTTGTTCCGAGGTCCCACATCACTTTGGGAATGGTTGCGTGCTGGTAGCTGATAAGTTTTTCTTTTGCGCTTCCCCAGATCATGGATTCTGAAGCTCTTTTGGTTCCTGGGTGGTTTCTCAGATATTTTCTAGTTTTTTTTCTTTGAGGGAGGATGACAAACAACTTTCTTATCAGTCTGGGAAGTACATTCTTAGTTTCCAAACAACCTTTGAGCTTGAAAGTTGCTGTTAAGTCCATGCCTCCTGATTGGCTTGCCTTTTTTTTTTTTCCCTTCAACCTTGTCGGTTTGCAGACTCTCAAATGCTTATAGAAAAGATACAGACCATGCTATAGTGATTTTACTCCTCTTTTTATAACAAGAAATCCCTTTAGGTTAGCCTATGGTTCTAAGAAGTTGGTAGGCATAAGGATTGCTCTAAAGTGTCTGGCTTTTGCTCCCAGCATGCAAATACCTATATAAAAGCTCTGAAAGAGCAGGGTATTTAATGCCGGTCTCCAAATCCTAGTTCATTCTGCTTATGCAGAATTGGCAGGTGCCTTCTTCCACCAGTAAATATGATGGGACTAGAAGTCCTGGTGCTGGGAAAAGGACAAGTTCCCATCTAGTCTGAAGACAAAACTGTACCTGTTGGCAGTGTTCTGCCTGGCAGCGTAGCAGACAGTAACCCATCCTTAAAAGGACCAAAGGCAGGGTATCTGTAGAAAAATACCAGTGCAGAATAAGGCAATATATGCATAGTGGAAAGTCTTCAGCAAGCATCGTACAAGAAATACTACTTCTTCATCTTTTTCTGGTCAGGTGCCAGATGCGGGGGAAGGCCACTTATGACACTTGGCCTTTCTACTGTCAGTGGGACATCTTGGTTCGTTGTCATAGAGAGAGGCACTAAGGCAGTAGTTACTCCTTTCAGCCCAGAAAAGACCAGGCTCTTTTCTGTATGAGATTTAGCGTGGAAAATGTACAATTCAGTCCCGTACAGCCTTGAAAGTGTTTCTTAATAGAGTGAAGAGAGCCTGAGGAGGAATCGGCTGGAAAGCCTCTTTGAAGACATGCATCTGCAGCTAGATAACAAAAAACAAGAGGTCCTGACAACTCTCAGTCGCAACGAGGAGCAACAACTTTCTCAGATTCAGACGCAGCTACAACAACAAAAAGAGAGGAAGGATGCAGCCAGCAGTGATGTTCAGGAGCTAGAGGCTTTGAGAGATCAGAAGGACCTACTTCTGTATGTCAAGGTACCTAACAGCATCTCCCTTCCCAGAGATACGCAGCTCTTGGGCTGGCCTTTGCCTGCTCTATGCTAATTCTACTTTCAAATGTCTTTTACAGGCTTTTGCAGAGATTGCAGCCAGGTAGGTTCTTCCCAAGGTGGTCCACTATTGCATTTCATATTGCTTCAGGTGACGGAGAGCCCAGCAGCGTGGGGCTGCTAGCCCAGCCTGCACACGCTGCAGGCCCACAGCTCCACAGGCTCACCCTGGCTGCCCCTTGGCCACAATGACTGCACACTGAGCCTGGCTTCCTCAGAGACCTGGGGAAGCCCCAGAATATTAACAGAGCTCATGTGTGACTCTTCATGTACAACATGGCTTGATTTTCTGTACCCTCCACACCCATTCTCAAGACCCATTCTGAGGGCAGTTCCTGAATGTTTAGGTCCCTGGGTGGGCATGCAAAGGATGGATGTGCTTAGATATCCTGCGTCGTCCTCCACGTTACATTGCCTTCTGTAAAAGGAAGCAAATGCGTCAGGAGCTGGGACATGCAGTGAAGTCACGAGTCTGCCAAGTTCATGGCTTTTCTCCCAAGTCGTTCTCCCAGTGCCTGCCCAGCCCTGTTCCTCCACCACATTAGGATGAAGCCCACCACTTCATCCTAATGATGTTGAAGAGATCTGGGGTTCTGGGGAAAGATCGGTCAGAGGGAGAGTTCCCAGTAAAGCTGCAGAGGGAGGGGAGGACAGAAGCTGCTTTCTGTAATCTCCCGTCGAGGCTAGGTATGGAGTGGGGCATGCAGTTGTTGGCTGAGGGATGGGCTCGGTGATGGTTTTCTGATGACTTGCTGCTCTTCTGATGTCTTTCTGCATGTTTTAGGAAACGCAAGCCAGTTTCTAAAAAAGCTGGGGTAAAGCTGCAAACGTCACCCATTATTTTGGATGAATTAACAACAGACGCTAGTCTAAGGCTTTTCCGACAGTTTCTCTCGGACATGCAGTCCTTATTTAAAGCACCTCCTGGTAAGTGATCATTTCACTGTGTGACAAGCAACAAGGAGAAGCTAACAAGACATATTTAGGAGAGGACTGTAGTAAGACACCAAGTACCTCTAGAAGAACTGATTACCAGCACCGTATAATTATTTTCACATATATGTACATAAAAGGATGTTTGTCCTGGGCTTCAGCACTTTGGGACATGCCTTGAATACACCCTGTTAAAATGGGCTGTGGGAAAGAGGTTCTCATGTCCTAGGAGTTTTATGGGAGGATTGGCAGAAGAGAATAGCAATAAGTTTTCTCTCTGTAGCATCACATTGAATCAAAGCATGAGGAAAGCTGAGAACACAGCAGTGGCAGGTGGAGTTTGTCTCTTACAGTGTAAATAATCTACTATTTCTGTATATTCTATGCATTCTGCTCTTTTGTAATGTTTTGTAAGATCAGCCAGAGTCCCATGTCCATAGTGGAATGCTTGTCCAACTGAATCGAAAACAGTAGGGTTCCCTCATTATGGCTGTCTCAGTGGTGCTTGAGCCCTTGCTGACAGTGAGCCTAGGGTTAAGACAGAGAAACAGCTGGGGGGCAAAAGCTCTGTCCAGAGTGTGTGCGACCGTCCATGACCCGCACGCCTAACTGACCACCGTCCATACAGCCTTGGGTACACGGAGAAGCACACTGTGCTCAAGGCCACTCCTGAGCTCAGTCTCTACCATCCCTGTCAGTGTAGTCCAGACCTATTCTGGCTAGAAAGCCTCAGATCCAGGTTTTCCTGATTATGCTAACTGAGGAATTTTGGTTAGTTGCCCAGGTCACTGCCTCGGTTTCAGTTTCCTGGAGGAGTAACTTCTAGAGCAAAAAATGCCACAATGTTGAAGTGCATTACCTGCAAGAGAAGGTTTGAATAAAAACATTCTGCAAATTCCTGAGTGTAGAATTAACTTCTTGTGACTGGTCATGCCAGGAAGTTTTGAGAGTTCTAGAAAATAACTTCCAGTGTTCCTAAACAAATAAGCTTTTACAAAATGGCTGTGCTACTGTTCACACATTTCTTGTACATGGAAGTTAATCTGGGGAATTTTTAAAAATGCTTAATAAGCTCTGCAGGACAATGATGGAAAACTAAAATCTAAGAGTTGCTGTGGTTGGAAGCAAAAAGACCCTTTAAAATTGTGAAAGAGCAACATTTCTCGAGATTTGGTATCAGCCCCTTTTAGAATTACACAGGAGCAGCTCAGAGAGATGCAGAAGGTGTTTCAGTTAACATGCTTTGGGGGTGTTGGACTCAAAGTGGATGACTTGGACAGGATGACTTGGATTGGGAAAACCAGCTTTCAGCAACAGGGATGAATGCAAATCTGCACTATTATCTGTTAATCGTAATGTGGGTTTTTTTCTTTCTATAGTTCATGAACATCTGACAACTTCAACGTATCAAGGAGGTGGATATGCTTCCAGTAGCAAGGTAGTCTTTCCACCCACATGCAATTCTTTCCAGTATGGGTTCTCACATACAAGCAATTCCATGTCACACGTGCAGAGTGACCAGAGCTTCTCGGAGGGCTGTCACTTCTGGGAGGTGGACACCAGCAATGCGAGGGACTGGAAACTTGGAATCGTTACTCCCAGCTGTCAGTCCTACCTGCAGATGTCTCATGAATACCTCAGTGTGTTCCTAGGTAACACAGTGATCACCAGTAAGAACTTTCCTACAGCCATCAAAGTGGTCAGGGTTGAGCTGGACTGCGGAAGAAATATGCTGTCATTTTATAATGCGTCTGCCATGGATGGAGATCCTGCTAAAAGCCTCACGCCTATAATGACAGTAAGCGTCCCTTTGGACTATCCTACCCATGCTCTCTTTGGTCTCTCTGGTGGCTCTCTGACTCTCCTGTAGTGATGTGAGGACACGGTGCCATTTTGTATTTCCCAACATAGCTATTATGCCCGCTGCTGCGTGGAGGTTGTGCTAAACTGGCATGTTAGATACTGGATTTTGGGTTGCTGTGACCACTCATCTGTGTGAGGGCAAGGTCTCTGTGAGGTGTGTGACAGCACACTGCCACTTACTGAAAGAGCTCTGCAAGACCTGTTCTGTTAATCACGATGGAAATACTGTTAAGTTGTGCTTTTTTGCTCAGCTGTATCAAATGCTGTGATGGCTGCATGTTATTAAAGCAATTCTGTTTGCAAAACTCAACAGCAATGTAGGTTATTAAAAAAGGGGACGGCACAACATTAACCACTCTACAGCTAAGCAGCAGCGACGTGATCTTTGCTGTAACGCATCAGGTTTTACCTCTGCCCTCCTCTGCCTGTCCTGCCCCACCGAAGCCATCCGTTACAGAAGCAAAGCTGGCATGGGAGGTGAGTAGAGGCAAGGTGGTCAGATACCTGGTTTCCCTTGCTCTCTGCTGCTGTCCTCCCCCGTGAGCTCTCCGATAGATCACCTACCTAGCTCTTGGTCACTTTTGTTTTTCTCCTCACCTATGTGAAAATGTCACAGCAAAGGGAGTAGTAATGAGGAAAACTCCTGTGCCTTTAGTCTCTGCCATGTGAGGACTGGATTATTTCACTCTAATGATCATCCAAACACCTTGGAGAGGAAGAGATGGTATTCCTGCCTGCTGCCTGTGGTTCTGCTGCCTTCAAACAGAGCCAGGGTACCTGTGTGAAGAAGTCCAGGCAGGAGCTCTCCACCCAGGCAGGGACAGTGAAAGATGTTCGGGGACACTACACTTTTGCATATGCTGAAAGCAGTCCTTGTTCAGTCGTAGAAGAAAGTGGCTGTGTTTTGTCTTTTGCATTTTATACACCAAAATGATATGTAAAACCATGCAGGTAGAGTTGGGTCTCCCAAACGGACCTGCAGTAGCTGCTGCTCTGCCTGCTCTAAGGTGTTATGGGCACAAAGGAAGGTTCATGACACGGTACAGGGATATTCTATCCTGGAATGCCTTTCTGGGAGCTTTTATCAGCCCCCAGTTCCCTGGCAGCTGGCAGGAGACCAACCTTAGCAAGTCCCAGTTAAACATTCCCCTGGGTTCTCCCCGATTTACCTTTAGGGGAGCATCTGTAACTGTTGTGGCCAAGAACCAGACAAAGTAGAGGAAATGCCTGGCTTACCCCAGCCCCTACTCTTCTCCTCCAGGGTTTATCTTTAATTCGCTGTCCCTGGTGTGGGATGGAGGATTTTTCCAGGAAGGCAGAGGGCTGTTGGGAGGACTGTGCACAAGATGCAGGCATCCCCTGCTCCCGCCAGCCTGCTCTCGCACAAGGAGCGGTGCGGCTTGTGTCTAGAGCAAACCTCTAAACATGGCACAAGAGTTGTTTGTGGGTGGAGACCGGATGGGGAGCGTATCTTTGCTGGCCTGTCACAGGGCAGAGGGAGGCCTTCAGCCTCCCGGGCACAGTGCCAAGGACGGCTCTAGTTTCGTTTCCCGCAGATCAGCTTATACGCCATTTCTGCAGCCATGGCAAAAGCCAAGGAAGGATGTGGAAGGGGTGCCAGCCTGGAGGACGAGCTCAGCTGTCCCATCTGCCTGTGCCTGTACAGGGACCCAGTGGCGGTGAGCTGTGGTCACAGCTTCTGCAGACAGTGCATCCAAAAGGCGCTCGGTGCCCAGCAGCAATCCAAGGCCCCTTACTCCTGCCCCATGTGCAAGCTCCAGCTGGGGCCCATCCTGGAGTTGCAGAAGAACTTCCAGCTGTGCAGCATCGTGGAGACATTTCTGGCCAGCACTTCCAAAGGACAAGAGGACAAAGGCTCTCCAGAGGGGAAGAAAGAGGTGGTTCCCTGTGACTTCTGCCTGGATTGGTCACGGCCAGCGGTGAAAACCTGCCTGATCTGCGATGCGTCTTTGTGCCAGGCCCATCTGAACAAACACAATGCCAAGGCTTCCCACAAGGACCACGTCCTGGTGGAGGCAGGCGCAGATGGTGCGGCAGAGTTGAGGAGGTGCCTGGAGCACGGCCGGCTGCTGGAGGGCTACTGCCAGGACGAGGGACAGTACATCTGCGTGCTCTGCTCTATTTCGGGGAGCCACAAGGGCCACAGCATCATCACCCTGAAGGAGGCACATGACAAAAAGCTGGTAAGGGGCTCTCCTCCCCCCACGGGCCCTGCAGGGTTTGGGGGAAGCCGCAGGAGGGGCAGTAAGGCTTCCACCGGGGCATGGGGACTAGGGGGTGAGGGCAGGTGGGCAGCAGCTCGGGGGGTTTCATGTCTGTCCCAGCAAGCATCAGTGTGTTGTGCATTTGCTCTTCATTTCCTCCTTTGTGTTGTCAGAGCAGCCTGGCAGGCCGAGCAGGGGGAGAAGAGGGGGAAAGGTGTTTGGGGCTGGGGGGACAGGGGTGGGTGAACGCTCAGAGAGTGCTGACGTGGGCACACAAGCAGGGCAGCGAGCGAGGGGCAGGAACGGGGCTCCACTGGCACATGCCGCTCTCCCGGCTGTTCCCAGCTGGGACTAAGAGGTATTCCTGCGGGGATTAAGGAGATTTTTCCTCCCCAGAACCTCTGGGACCCCACCACTGCAGAACTTTGGGTTGGGAAAAGGTTTTCCCACTCGACGCCCTTCCCTCAGCCCGGAGATTGGCTGAGCTAGTGTCCCAGCAGACGTGGGGCTTCGATGTCCCTGCTTTGGACCCAGCTGCTGTTGTTGAAATGCTCCAGAGAGACTGAGGGGATAAAATGCATTTGCTATGCTCACTTGCATCCTAAGTTTCTGGGCTCACTTCAGAGCCCAGACAAAACACCCTGCAGCAACCCAGCACGCAGGCAGGAAACACTCTGGGCCTCAGGACAGGACACAGCTTCCTCAGGAATTAGCAGGAGCCATCTCTTGCCAGTATACATATTGCAAACTAACTTTCTCCCCGAAGTTACCTATAAAAAATTCAGGGCTGCCAAACAGAAGTGGGCTGTGTAGGATAGTAGCCATTTCCTTCATCCCTGGAGCTGGTAAAGGAGCAACACTGCCCTGTCTGTGGGGAAGGCATCTCCGTGGTAAGTGGAGATCTCAGCTGCATATACCTCATTTGTTGTTTTGGTTTTTTTTTTAAACTCCTCAGGAAAGCCAGGGAAATGAGGAACGCAGCTCTTCAGGAAGAATTATGGAAGGGTTTTACTGCAAGGAACCTCTGTCAAATTTGTTTATATGTCTTTTAATTTTTCAAAAATTAAAATTTTCCAGCTGTGATAACTATCTCATGGAGGAGCTAAGTTTTTTGCCATAGTTTTTATTAAAGAAATTGGAATCTGGCAGCTGTGTCTGCGGTGGCCAGGTGCCATGCTCGAGGTATGAAAACACTGCTGGTGGCAGCCAGGGCCAACCAGACCATTCAGACGCTGTCTAATCCTCAAAAAATGAGGTTTAATGTCCCCTCTGAAATGTGTTATCGTGCAGTATAGCAGCACTCAATGATTGGGGTACTGGTTAAAATAAACAGCTGGGTAAGTAAGTACCGCTGTTCGGCTGATCTTCAGAAAAGATGCTGTGAAGTTCAGTGCTGTCTTTCCTTCTGCCAGGGTGAACTCTCGGATGTCGTGACCTGGCTGCACGAACGTAAAAGCGCTTTAGCTACTGCCCTAGAAGAGCTTCAGAAAAATGAGGATCAGCTCAAGGTTGGTACCCAGATTGTCACTAATTCAGTGCATTTTTCCTTTACCATTTCTAAGAAATAAGTGATGGCAACTTACACTTATCTGCTTATCTTCTAACATACTGTTAGAAGCAGATGAATAGAAGGAGATACAGTCCAAGGCAGGGAAAACACTGGTGCAAGAAACTGCCAAGCAGTTTCACAGCCTCCTAGCACAGTTCCACAGGAGGAACCAGCTGGGAGACTCCACCATTTTTGTGGTTGCGTGGACCAGGTTGCAGGACTGGCAGACCACAGATTGTACCTAACATCATATATTTTTAAAGTTTGCTGCCTGATAAATAAAAGAAAAACAATTTGAGTCTACAAGTGGGATTTTCAGTGCGTACCGATACAGTTCTCATATTGCTAGCTGAATTATATCTGATTTTTGTTACTATAGCAAGATAATTTTCATAACCCTCTGTTTAATCAGATATTCTAAGTGAATGCTTGTCTGCTTCCTTCTAAAGCCAGTGCAAAGGCTAGATACAATCCTAATTAATAAACAGCGACATTGAGCTGAAGTGTTGGGTTTCTGACCCAGTGCACCATTTTCTTATCTGCTCATTTAGACCAATACGAAAACAGTGACTTCTCAGCTGCAGAAGCTGTTTGAAGAGATGAAGACAGAGATCATTCAGAAAGAGAAGAAGATCTTGAGTGACATTCAGGCCAGTGAGAAAGAACAACTGGCAGATATCACCACAGTGAAGAATGAAATGGAGCAGAGGAAAGCTGAGGCTGCACAGCATCTTCAGTCTTTGCAGAAGATGAGAGAGCAACCAGATATTTTCATCTTCTTCAAAGTAAGCAGCCGTATTCTGCTTTTCTTCATGAATATGCCTATTTCTTAGCCATCTGCCTTTCTGGAAATCACACTAACTTTTTTTTTTTTTTTTTTTTTTTTTGGCAATCGTATTTGTAGGAATTTAAACAGACCATGGACGGGTATGTTCTGCCTGAAAACACTTGTTTTCTTTGGAAAAATATGGTGTGGATGACCGGGAGTAAACACCACTGCCTGTGTCCCACTGTCCCGGCCCCCTTGTGGCAAAGATGCTCCTTATTCCAGCTGAGCCAGAGGGCATCACGTCCACACAATTAATGAGCGTGGAGAGATATCTGCCTGCCGTTCCAGTGATCCCTTTAAGTTTCAGTTTCCTTGGCAGCTACACGGTTGCTGGATTCTGATGAAAAACATTGGCTTTTATTACCAGAAAAACATTTTTATCATAGATGAAGCCCATAGGGTTTAGTTTACAGCAACACTCTCTTGGATGCGTATTGGTGACACTCCTGCACGTAAGTCCCAGTGAACAGCCTTTGGCTGCAGAGGTAATTGGCTCATTTCCCAACGATTTTTGCTTTTGCTCGTGGACAAGCTTAATATCTGGACAGATTTATTATCCCTTCTCTTGCAAGTGATAAGTTTAATTTATAACTTATCACTTCTAATTGATACCTGGGTGTCAGCTGTAATTCAGTGGTGCAAAACCACACCAACAAGACGTTACAGATCCAGAAGAAGTTTTGCTGCAGCACTAAACTCCCCAGCCACGTGAAGAGCTAGCTCAAGCATCTAGGTGGATTTTAAGATGTCATCTCTGTCACTTGCACAAATTAAAGCTGAGTTTGGACTTGGATTGTGCGACTAACTTCAAATGGCCATGTACCTAGGGCCTGCGCTGGCAGCAGCACGGTCCATTACTCACAGCTGTGCCGCAAGTCAGAATCTAGCCTGTGGGATCAAAGTCATTTTCCAGAAGCCTGGACACCATTTAATAAATTTGGCATTTTCTCTCTATCACGACGGCAGTTGTGCTAGACCAGAAAGAGCCTGCCTGCAGCAGGTCGAATCAGTATTTGCACAAGGGTATTAGCAAAACGCCTCCCCCTTTCTCATTTTCAGCATTTGAAAGCTCCCATCCAGGTTTGGTAGGGAAAAGGCATCGCCAAATAAATAACAGTGTATAAGAATTGCAACTCATTTAACCTTATCAGAGCTATTTACCTGATACTTCCTCCATTGACACACCCTCTACTTTGTAAAGTGCTTCCTAACGAAGGACCTTGTTAAGTTTCTAATGCTAAATGGGTTTTCTTGGTGAAATGGCTGTCTGTATCCTAGGATTGCAAGTCAGAATTTCAGCGTCCAGAGGATGAACGAGGTGGTGGTGCAGCTGGATCAGGCCAGTATCAACCAGTACCACTGGCTGATGCAGGACTTCTCGAGTCGCGTGGACGCGCTGCTGCAAGGCGTGCGCGGTGAGCGATCGGCCCCGACCCGCCGGCATGCACCGCTGGCCGAGGGAAAGCAGCCAGCTGGGGGGTGTGGTGAGCCAGGCTGCCGTCCGCTGTGGCCTTTTGGGGCTGGATGAGGATTTGGATGGGATCCTGGGGGTGTTGGGGAGGGGAGGGTGAAGGGAGCAGAAAGGCTGTTTCTGGAGATGACAAAGAAGAGGTATGCCCCTCACCAGCATAAGGCCAGCTCCTTCTCCATCTGATGTGGTTTCCTTCTCCCACCTACCTCCCGAGTCTTTGGGTGCTCAGTCATGCTTTCAAGAAAAATACTCTTCATTGGCCCACCCTCATCCCCACCCAGTTTATCACTGACCGTGAGATCCAGGGGCACAGTCCTATGTCCTAGACTTGAATGCATGGCCAGCTTTGTAAAAGACTCTTCTCCATCTTTCTCAGGTCAACTCAGCAACCAAGTTAAGTGGAACAGGTAAATCCTTTTCTTTACTTGCAAAATGTTCCCTGCAAATTTCTCTGACCGTTGTTTGTTCAAGGACCATGTGTCCTCTGCTCCTCTGCTTCAGTTACAAGGAGAGCCAAGCAGAGTCTAGAAGGCTGCCCTTCATCTCAAGAGAGAGAGTCAGGTCTATTCAAGTTTCTTATTTCGTTATTAACAAGATGGGAGTCCTGTTCTACGAGGCACTAACACTCAACACCCTTTCTTTACAGAGAGGCTTCAGATACTGGTACCTCTTCAAACTGTAAGTGTTCAAAAATACTAGTTATTCCTCAGGACTCTGGCCTGGGGCTGTGAGTCTCGCTGAGAAAAATCTCTCCCCTGAAAATGTGAACAACATTTTGTTGCATGCATCTCCTCTCCTTGCCAGAGGTGAGACCAGCAGGAGCGCAGCCTCAGGGCACAGTTCCCAAAATCTGCAGTGGGCGAAAATCTCTGGGAGCTCACCAGAGAAATCATTTATCTTCAGCCTGAGGGAGAGACTGGCTTTGTGTCAGTGCTCAGTAAAAATGTGAGCCTGCTCCAAGGAAAGACTGTGGAGGGGTTCCCACCAACTGAGCAGGAGCTGGAGCAAACCCAGGGTCTGAAAGGATTCCCAGACAAATCCAAATGCTGCAGGAGATACTGAATCTGTAAACACTATTTCTCTTCAGATAGCACTAGTCCAGTGCTCAAATAGATGTCTGCTGGGTGCAGTGGTGCATCTTCTCTGCAAGCTTTTTGAAAGAAAACTTTTTTAGAAGTTATTTGAAAGGATTTTATATATTTTATAATTGCTTCAACTAATGTTCAGTTTGCAAACGAGTTTTTCTTACTTCATAAATTCAAAATAAAATTCATCACTTTTTAATTTTTGGAGGGGAAAAAATACTCTCTTCTGAGAAGCATTTCTTGGGGACAGGTTAATTGTAAAATTTCACTTCGGAAGGCATGTGTTTGAGAACAGCTGTTCTGTGGGAGGTTTGAGGACAATGCAGTCTTGCCCTAAATGCAAACATGGTTGTTTTATTAGAGACGTTTGAAAAAGAACAGGAAAAAAATTATTTTGTTTTCTTTTTTCAGTAATTTATGTAGACAGCAGTAATGTGTGGAGTGCACAAGATGTATGCATCACAGGTAAGCGATTAAATGGAGTTTTAACTAAACTGCTCAGCTTAACAGTACGGTTGCTTTCATTTAATATAATGCCAGCCTCAAACCTAGAGGTAGATTTTTAAATCAGTGCACATGGCCATGTATTTGTCTTGTGAGCTCAGGCTTTTATGCAGAACCAAACAGTTACAGGGGAGGGAGCAGAAATACTTGTTCTGAAGCAATGCAAAGCTGCACTTGGAAGCAACTTGTCAAATACGTTATCAGCCCAGCAATAAAATATTACAGTAGGTGAAGCTTTTCCATCTTGTGTACTCCTACAGCAGAAGACCAATGGAACAGACCGCAACGCTTCAGTTGGCAGATGTGAGCAAAGCATGTGGTCCACATATGCCCAGCAGTGAGGGAGAGATGAAAACACAAGTCAGAACTGAGATGGAAAGAAAATGTTCAATATTGTCAGAAGTGACCTCTAATAGTGGGTTTTTTTTTTTTTTTTTGACCTCCCAAGCATCTTGACCTCCCCTGCATCCCTGCTGTTCAAAGCAATTCTGCAGCATATCCACATTTAGAAAAGAAGTGCTAAGAATTAACACAGACGTAAGAAAATCTCCAACTGCTGGTGGCTTCCAAACTGTGCACTGTATCATCTCATGGCACTAATGATACTTGTGCGCTCTCAATTGTGATGCCTATGTTGTCGTTGTGTGGTTGGATCACGAAATAAATAGCCACAGATACAGATAAGCAAGGCTGGCTGATTTCATACCATGAGCAGGAGTGAATTGTGAGAGCACTGTCTGTGGATGGCTGCAGTAGAAAGCTGTTCGGGACCATGCCGCAGATTTGGATTATCACGTTTAACACAGTGATCTTTGTAGCAAAGAATTAATTACCTGC
The DNA here is from genome assembly GCF_000690775.1 of Eurypyga helias. NCBI lineage: Eukaryota > Metazoa > Chordata > Aves > Eurypygiformes > Eurypygidae > Eurypyga > Eurypyga helias. The sequence continues at coordinate 5,469 of NW_010244810.1, read as the reverse complement.
GTATGAAACCAGCTTAGTCAGCTGCTAAGCCGCGTTTTAACCCTTCTGCAGAGCGCTCACAGCCATGCAGAATACCACGATCAGCAGCATACTGAAGGTGCTTTACTGCCCACGTCTCCCTGCGTACTGATGTCCTTTTCTGACCAAGCACATGGTGTGCTTCCCAGATGCAGCCCTTATGGCACACGTCAACTCCGCAAAGGGATTTCAGGGACGCTGCCAGGCAGATAGGCTCACGCTGTTGCTGTAGGCTGCTCTGTGCCTAGCTGTGGTTCAGATCCAGCATGTAGGTTCACAACCTGGGTGTTTCTTCTCCAAATGACAAATATGCTCCACTGCAAACCAGGGTTGCCGACATAAACATTTTTAAGAAATAAAGGCTAAAGTTCTGTGTGCTTCTAATATAAATTAGGATTCATGGCTACAACTCTATTCAGTCACTTGTGATAATCAACATATACCTAATTGCAAGGATTAAACCAATACACTCTGTAAAATCTGTCTCAGAGTAACGTCTCCCTTTGTGGTTTAAACGGACTCGCCAAGCTGTAATGGCTCCACAGCCCTTGCTCTGCTGCACACATCAATTGCCAGCACCACAGAAAGTGCGTGGCCAAATTTTGGGAGCTCAGCAGTAGCTCAAGGTGACTTTGCAAATATTCCCTACTGCTCGAAGCCAGCGAGACACGAAGGACAGCTGCTCTCAACCACTCAAATGAGGGAAAAGAAATGAGCCTGTCCTTCGGCACTTTTATTACCTGGGCTTCTCGCTGTCTGCCAGGTAGTTACTGCTTTCACCCCAGGTGAAGGAGGCATGACCAGCCAATGCAGTTCAGTGCTGCTGCTGCAGACAGCAGGTTACTGCACTGCTGCAAATCACTATAGAGCACGAGAGATTTACTCAAGCACCGTATTTTAAGTAACTCCCCTCCCCACCCCCCCGCCATCTCACAGTGTGTCCTACGTCGACTGCACTTGGAAACGTCAGCACCTCTGTAACTCCTCCTGAAATACCAGTTTAGCATTTCCTCAGTGAGACGCGCGTGACAAACACGCATTCCCGTGCCTCCGGACACAGGCTGCCGTGGGAGAACCAGAGCACCGCTCTCCCCCTCGCTGGCAGGGCAAAGGGGGTGCTGAGCAATCCCTCCACTCCCAGGTGGCTGCCCTCACCAGCACGTTTCTGGATATATGGCTACCCCCTTGCCTGCAAGCAATTCTCATTTTTTAACACCATTTCTGACAGTCCTGGAGAAGCCAAGATGTTTTCTTTCTCTGGGAGGGATGAGGCACTGACCTCACCCTTCCTCCAATGCCAGCCGTCAGCTCCCCAAATCCCTGAGGCCCTGGCAGGAATGTCTGTGACCCGTTTAGAGAAGGGTGTTCCCAGAAACCTTCACCGTGGACGACCATCCAGTTCTCACAGAGACGCATTCACGAGGGGCTTTCGGAAGGGCTGGGAGCAGTCGAGAAGGGAGCACGGCTGCAGCAGGCTGGGTAAAGGCCATTCGTGCTTTGAAAAACCCTGCAGCCCCCACCAGACAGTTGTAACGCTGCCGCTGAAACATCGGCCACAGGTAATATAAGATTGAAGTACTTAGCATAACTAAAACCCAGGACCAATGGGACTTGTTGACCAAAATGGAGACAACAATCGTCTGCATGGAAGTTGCCTAGCATCTGATTAGGAGGGAAAAGTGTACACAGCTCTTCACTGCACAGCTTATCGGACTTGGATTGGGGGCTGATGCAAACACTCACCAAAATGGAGCAAAAGAAGGTGACTCTATTGTAGGCAAAATTAATGTGATCTGGGAGATAAGGGCTTTATAATTGCTGCTATGTGGCAAAAGCAAAGGATTTCATTTCAAGTGGATCAGAAAAAAATACATTTTTTTAATACTGCTGCAGGCTCACAAAGCTTTTGGATGAAAATTAATACCTAGGAAGGTAGATTTTCTGACTTAGATACTAAGCTGGGGGTGCAGTTTATTTCCCCCATACATTTGTATTAGCAAAGATAGACTCCTCTGAATCTGAAACTTGTCGTATTTTTCAAATCACCCACAACACCACTCTGAAAATTGTAACACCCGCTGAGTTTTTGACTCTAGCAGACAGTATTGCACCATGGGGTGCGGGGCACACTGGGGGTAGCATTTCTGCACAGGTATTTCTACAGAACGCTCTTTCTTGATGGCAATGTAAGTGTGAGATACACAGTCCTGAGATAGGGACAGGGCTTATTTCTTTTTAGTATCTTCATGACTTAAGTATTGATTACCTAAGGGCTCTGATTCATTGCATCTTTCATTATTTATTATGCTCTCTTCCTTCCACCCACTTCACTTTTGCTTGGCATTTGTCTCACCCTTGATGCAAACCTTCAGAGGGGAGGAGAGTGAAGTAGCTGATTTTATGGCGATTTCTTTTTTGGTTTTGCTTTTGCCAAACATTGCATGATGTGGCTGAATTTATGATCAAATGCATAAATAAAATGCATTTCAAAAGCTAGGACAGGCTTCTTTCTGTTACTCAGTCTGATGGATTTTCTAAGTCAGTCAAACTTGCCACATCTAGACCTTTACGTGTCTGACACTATCAGGGCCTTCTAGGAGCAGCAGGTTAGACAGCGAACCCCTTGGTGTTTGCACATTTGTACCCCAGGAACTCTGGGGGAAGGTTGTCCTACGGCCCCGATTGCTCCCCCCAAAGGCTCAAGTTCAAGAAGCTGAGGGTACTTTAATGTTCCTTCTGTTTTGTCCCTGTTTCCTGACAATTAACCTTTGCCTGGGTGACCAGACAGGCTGCCGGCATGGGGAGGCAGGTTTGTACGAGCTCTGATGTGCAGATAGGTCTCACTCGCTGGGCAGCAAGCTAGGCAGTTCCCATCTTCTCCATCTCCAAACCTTCACGCAGCATTTCGCAAATGCAGGCCTGAATCTCAGTTGACAACAGGCTGTAGAGGGAAGGAAGGCGAAGGAGAGAAAATAACACGTTTTTAGCTGCTTTCACCATAGCCCACCTGTCCCACCACGGAGCTGTACGGGCGGCAGCCGAGGCAGTGGGCAGGGAAGCAGCAAGCAGGAGGCTCTTCACACAAGGCTGGGAGCCAGGTAGCATAAACCAGCTGAGAGCTGGGGGAAATCAGTGTGTCCCTTTATCTTCTGACTGACAAAGCAGAACTGGAAGCTGGAGAGGGCTGAGAACCAGGGATAGCCACCGCACAGGGGTTTCACTGATGGGGCAGAGAGGGGCAATAAGACCATCCCAGGCAGCCTGTAGAGCTCTTTGCGGGGGGCACCAGGGCACAGCGGGGCTGTACGAGAGCTGCCAAGTAAGAGGCAATGCGGTAGGGCTTCCTCGGCTGCAGCGTGAGAGGCTGCCCAGGAGTATGTGCCCGGCGGAACAAAACAGAATGTTTTTCAAGATTATTTTGGAGCCTGAGAAATTAGTCTCCGGAGATTTGATGTTATAAAGATGGAGGGGCAATCTGGAGAACCGGAGGCAGCAGGTTTGACAGGCCGACTGAGTGGGATGGGCAGATGGCAGATGCTCGCGTCTGTGTGTCAGCAAGCCCCAGCTCGCCGTTCCTTGGCAGGAGATTACGCAGCGTGAGGAGCCCAGAGGCACATTTGTCCAAGGCCAAGGGTTCCCTTAGCACAGAAATACATTAACCATAAAACTTAATATACCTTGAGAAGAGGAAAGCAGTTGAAAGTTAAATTATTTACTGGTCTTAAATATTTGCTTGGATTTCCCCCCCACTTTTTAGAAAATCAGTGTACAGTAAAAAGAAGAGAAACCCCTAATAATAACAACAGTGATTCAGAAAAAAAATAATACTTGGGAGTTTTTTTAATATCATAGAATCATAGAATCACAGAATGGTTTGGGTTAGAAGGGACCTTAAAGCCCACCCATTCCCACTCCCCTGCTATGGGCAGGGGCACTTTCCACTAGACCAGGTTGCTCCAAGCCTCATCCAGCCTTGGACACTTCCAGGGATGGGGCGTCCACAGCTTCTCTGGGCAACCTGTTCCAGTGCCTCACCACCCTCTCTGTGAAGAATTTCTTCCTGATATCCAATCTAAACCTCCCCACTTGCAATTTAAACCCGTTACCCCTTGTCCTGTCACTACAGGCCCTTGTAAAAAGTCCCCCCCAGCTTCCTTGTAGCCCCTTCAGGTACTGGAAGGTGCTATAAGGTCTCCCCGGAGCCTCCTCATGATCTTTATTTGCGCTCCCAGAAGATATTATTTCCCTCTTTCTTCCATGAAGACCTGATGTATTTGATGATCCAAGTTGTTTCACAGTCAATGCCTCTAGAACAACAACGAAAATGCTGTAATGCCCATTGCTTGGTTTTGTGGTTTCTTACTAGGTTTCTGCAGGGTCCCTACACAAAAGGCTCCTCTTTATATTTATAGATGTGAGTCTTCACAGGGATTCACTCTGGTAGTCTTGGAGTTGCCACATACTTCAAACTCAATTAAAACTCCTATGGAAGTCCCTAAGAGGACTGGGAAGTCAGAGCCACTGATGCTTTTGATGGTGGGTATCCAGGGGAGAGGGAGGTAGCTCTTTTATTTCCTTTGCAACCTGCCTGTTCTAGTTACCATCACTTCTTGTTAAACCCTTGTGGAGAGGGTGAATGTTTGCTATTGGCAATATTCTATATTTCTACAGCAAGATTTACAGTGCCAAAAGACGTGAGCATGGCTTCTGCAGGCTTGACGTTGGCCTTGCTTTCTCCAACCACGTATTGATGGGCTTTTTGGCAGCTTGAGGTTCCACCTGAAATGCAAATATTAGGCAATGCTCGATTTCAGGGAATGTCTGCTTTTCTGTGCAAACGGTGAGGGTAAGGCAGGTCTGGGTACGGCCCCTCTGACCTTGAACCTCCAGGCCAGAGATAAAGAGAGTAGTGAACAAAAACCTGGCATTTTCAATACTGACACTGTCAAAAATCCTCTGTCCTTCCCGGTTGGAAGTACCTCCCAGCCAGATCTGGACACGGCAGCCATCAGCACTGGGGGATTTCAAAGGGCTGGTTTTATGAGGACCGTGGTACCCCACAGAAAATGAGGCTGTTTGTCAGGAATTTTGTTAGGGCCCCCCTACCTCTCACACGCATGGAAAGTGTAAGGTCACTTTACCTTACGTTACCAACACGTAATTAATGTCTCAATTTAAAAGCACGAGTGTAACTTCATTAACAAAAACGTGGATCCCTCACTAGAGCGTCTCTGGTTTGTCTTTCGCTTCAGGGGGTTTGTTCTGCTGGGGTAAGGAGCACAATCAGTGAGTCACTCTGACCAGGCGTCTCCAGGCCGCCCGTAATTCAGAACACACTTGGAATTAATTAGAAAGTAAAATCTGAAGCTGAGGGGGAGGTTGGGTCGTGCGCCTCAGCCGGCCAGGCCTCACGCACGCCCCCAGGGCCTCTGGGCCCTCCCCGGGCAGCGA
>NW_010244809.1:0-202 GCF_000690775.1 Eurypyga helias | reverse complement strand
CCCAGAGCCGAGCAGTCCAAGGCCAAGGGCAAGAAGAAGCCGGTCCGGTGCGAGAGCAGCAGCCTCCTGATGGGCAACTGCCGGCGCGGCTACCTGCGGGAATGGTCGCATCCCTGTACGGAGTGCGGGAAGCGCTTCCGCCTGAAGATCAACCTCATCATCCACCAGCGCAGCCACGCCAGCGGGGGACCCTACGAGTGCC
>NW_010244808.1:0-61026 GCF_000690775.1 Eurypyga helias | reverse complement strand
CGGGGCTAAGTGTGGTTCGGAAGGAGCCCGAGCTGAGCTGTGGAAGAGGCACCGGAGCGGGGTGTTGCCGAGGCGCACCGAGCGCCCCGCCCCGGCTAAGGCCCCTTCTCCCCGGCCGCGAGCCCCCTGCCCTCACCCCGCGGCGGTAGAACCGCGACACGAGGATTCCATCTCCCACCCCCCCACTTGTCAGCTTACCGGTGCCAGGCTGAGCCCTCTATCCCATTATTAGGGTCTCTGATGCCTTTTCCACCGAAGGTGCCGACTTCCCACTTTTTTTGGCGTTTCCCTGCTTGCATCCCCAAGGATTGCGTTTCCTGCATTATCCTATCGCTCTGTAACCAGCCCTTTGCGACCACTCCCAAGCCCTTTCCCTGACTAGTTGGTTTAAGACACAGGAGGATTGGAGTGCATCTCCATTCAAGCACTAGGGAGAAAGGCAGACTAATTTCATACATTGAGACAAACTTCCAGCTTTCCTCACCAATGTCACGTGCAACTGTTTGCTTTGGTGCCGCTACAGCATACTCGGATGCCATGTTATCTGTAACCTGAATCCCGTGCACACAAAAATCCTCAAAACCCTCACTTTGGGGCATTTTTAACTCTCATTCACTTCTCGCGCATAGCCTGTGCCACTCAACAGGTCAGGGCACTGGCATACAAACACCAACGGATTTGGTAGGAAGCCATGTATGAGAGTCATAGAATCACAGAATGGTTTGGGCTGGAAGGGACCTTAAAGATCACCTAGTTCCAACCCCCCTGCCATGGGCAGGGACACCTTCCACTAGACCAGGTTGCTCAAAGCCACATCCAGCCTGGCCTTGAAGACACCCAGGGATGGGGCATCCACAACATCTCTGGGCAACCTGTCCTTCACCCTGGTGCTGCCCAGTTCCTTGGATAGGTCCTATCACCCTTTTGAAGGGTGCAGATGGGAGTGGACTCGCATCTCCCCATCACGTTCTCAGCCTGGGCTGCTCCTTGGACATCTTTACATGCCATTTCCACAACAAGATGCTAACCTATAGCCCAGTGAGGAGATGGGAACCGGTCTGCAGCTAGAGGCCATACATCGGAACATACATACCACCACTCGGTCACGTTCTTGTACGGCACAGCGTCTCTCAGTCACATTAGTTCAAGTAACCTGCGTCTGCTGCGAAGTTTGCTTAATTTAGCCCAAAAATTTGATCATGAGAACTAAAGTGTATAGTAAAAAAACCCGCAGCTCTCCAATACTTCTGCATTTAAAGTGACTTGAGATCCAGTTCACTTTCAGAGCAGGTAAGTGAGGACACAAATAGCACCTGAAAACAGGCCCCTAGAAGTTTCTTTGATTTTTCACTTGCACTTTTTCCACTCTGTGGTGATGGGAGTACATCTGCACCAACAAGAGGTGGAACTCCACATACTGGATCTCATTCCTGCAGAGTACAGCTATCACACACAGGTCCTTGTTCCCATATCCCTACTAAGCAAGAGAGCCATAACACTACCAGTACCCTAAATGCTGTGAAAAGAGGTTCAAAGGGGGAAAAAAGCGCAAGTTTTTGTAGGGAAGGGTGATACAGCTTTGAGTTACTTTTCATGCAATAGCACACTGTCTAGTTTGCAATTTTTTGTTTTTCTTTTTAATTAAAGCAAGCACAGATGTTGTATGCTTTCTGGAACTGTTACAGCTGAAAATAAAATGGTTTTGTTTGCTGGAAACACTTCTCCAATTTTGCCATTGTTCATGAAAACTTTAAGTGGCTGACTTTCACCATTTCAGTCCAAATACTACCTAAACATTTACCTTGGGTTTTTGTTGTCGTTTTTTTATTTTTAGCATCCTCAGGATGACTCAGTGGTATCAGCTACAGCAACTTGATTCCAAGTTTTTGGAGCAAGTTCACCAGCTGTACGATGACAGCTTTCCTATGGAAATCAGGCAGTACCTGGCACAGTGGCTGGAAAACCAGGATTGGTAAGCATAGAAACTTACCTTCAGGTTGCGTGCTAAGTGGTGTTCTCATACAGACAGCAGAAAAATACTGGGGAAGCAAGCTGCTAGGTGAACCTTTGCTGGTAGGATGCTTCAGTAGCCCTGTGGGTGCTATAGCCTGTGTTCCTGCCCCTCAGGGTCTTCTGAGTGGGGGGCTGATCCCTAGAGTAACAAGTGTGCTACCTCATATCTCCCTCAGTTGGACTGTAACAAAAGCGGCTGGTTTAAAACAGATCAGTTCCTACCTTGGCAGCTCAGTCTCTTGCTGTTCGCAGACTGAATTTTTGCCAGGATTTCTATGGAGTGCCATCTTTTAGAAGAGTGGTACACAGCATGCACGTGCATTGGGTTCATGTCTAGCTTCTTGGTGCGTGTGGAATGAGTAGATGAAGTTGCACAGTGTGGCAAGAACGATACAGAGAAAAACAAACGTTTCTGTATCAAGTAAAGTCAAAGTTGAGAGAATGAAACTGGCTTATGTTTGAAGGTAATTCCTACTGCTTGCATATACTACATCTGGAGTTGGGGATTAAAGATAAACTAATCCTGTATATGTTTGTTGAATGCTGTATTGAAAGTGCATTTAACACAAGCATGCCTTAAATTATTCTAGGGAACATGCAGCCAACAACGTATCTTTTGCTACCGTGTTGTTCCATGACCTGCTGTCACAGCTCGATGATCAGTTTAGTAGATTCTTGATAGAAAACAACTTTTTGCTGCAACACAACATAAGGAAAAGCAAGCGTAATCTTCAGGTACGCCTGGGGTATATGCCTGTACATTTGCTTGAATTGCTTCAGTAGTGCAGTGGGGTGCTGCTAAGCAAACCACCCTGCAGTCAGGGATTTACACGGAGAATGTGTGAAAATCCTAATTTGAAAGTTGGAATTCCACGTTACACCTGTTTTGTTTTAATTGGCTACAGTTAGAAAGTTACAGTTTCACTGCCAGTACAGATTCAAGTTCTGAGAACTCTAGAAAGGAGTAAAGTTGAAGTTCTTATGGTATTTACTATTTGGAACACTTACTCGAAAGTAGTTTCATTTACCCCACCCCTTCCCCAGCCAGTTTCCTCAGTGTCCTGCTAAGTTTCTGGTGCAGAAGAAACACAGGGAAAGAAATCACAGTTAATAGCAAAGAATTTGTCCTTAGACAGCACGTCTGTGCCTCACATCGTGCTGTCAGAGAAAAGGACCAAAGCAGTTGGTAGTGAGTGGCAGTGCAGAACTTACCCTTAGGGGACCTCACGATTTCTGTTAGCCAGTCCTCCCCTCCTCCCTGCAGCGCTCTATGCCAGAGGATCTCCCATAGGATCACCTTCCCCACAGTCTATTTACCACACGCCTAGCTTCTCCTCACCACAGGTCGGTGACTGAGGGAGCGATTTCTGAGGAGGGAGAACATGCCCAGGCTGTGCTTACCCGGTACTAGCGATAGGGTCAGCAGTGAAAGGTCAGTCGAGAAGGCTGGGACAGCTCAGTGACCCCCTGGGGCAGCACCATCCTGGGCAGAGCGGGCCATACTCAACCCAGAGCACATTTCAACTGCATATGCATGTAAAACAATAAGGCTGAATTTATACCCAGCCTTGTCTGCGTGTTGGTAAAGGGCAGCTAACATCTCCTTTACATCACCAAGAAGAGCTGTACCTATCAAACTGGAACAGCCACCCTTCACAACCAGCAGCTATACTTCAAAGGGTGAGAGAGGATGAGCTCTCTAAGACTGTAGTATCTCACTTCTCCCAGTAAAGTCTCTGGCCCTTCCCTGCTGTTTTCTGCGAGTCCCATCTCTTCATACACTAATGAACTAAAACAGAAGCTCAACTCCTTGGAGGTGCTTGCAGCTGTCACCCTATGGCAAATGCTCACACACAGTCAGCACTGATCTCTTTGCCAATCAGTTTACTGAAGAACAATACATTATGGGTATGAACTTTAACAACAGACCATTTCTAATGGCAGGATAACTTCCAAGAAGACCCAATACACATGGCAATGATCATCTACAACTGTCTGAAAGAGGAGAGGAAGATACTGAACAGTGCCCAGTTATTAAATCAGGTAACTTAGTCTTTGAATATCTGCTGCAGTTGTATCTGCTCTTTTCTGTTACTTGGGATAGAAAGAGTGGAAGAAGACTGAAAGAGGAATTGGGCTGTGCTCTCTCTGCCCAACAACGGGTTTCTTAAAGACAGAAGAGTGAACACTGATACAGACCATCTGGACAGCGTGTCTTGTTTGTGCCATGCAAAGCATTTGGAGGCGAAATGGCCAGGAAGTAATTTTTATTCCTTGAGTGATGTAAAAGCTACACTTCTTTTAATGTTTCTGTAGCATAGCCTGATGTGCTCATCAGATTTTATTATAATTTAATAACTAGTGCCTGCCTTATTTCTTCAACAAGATTTTATCTTTATTCTGCATTTTACTCCTGAATTTACTCTGTATTAAGCAGCTGAGCCATGGTGCTTATTTGGACTTGTCTCTCTGGGAAAATGCTGCATTATTCTCCTTCCCAGGCACACCTAAATATTTCTTAAAAAAAAAAAGCGCCCATTTCTTTCCTCTGAACCGTAGGTAAAGCTATATTCTTCTCCTTTCTCATTTGTTCTCTGACTTTTCATCTTTTTTGCGTGGGTTTTTTCCCCCCCCCCCTGCAAGGAGAACTGTTGTGCAATAAAAAGAAATCCACAGTTAGAAAAAAATCTGCTATATGCAAACTATGCAGCTAGATGTAATCTACTTATGTAGTAATAAAGTGGTGACTGACCAAGCACTTCGAGTTTGGTACTTAAGTACTTCCCTTTAGGGCAGGTTTTTCAATGAGTGTTGGTAGAGTGGGAAGAGCACTCGGACACAGGCTTTCAACAGGGACCTAATGCAACCATGTCCAAAACAACTCCTCTGGAAATGTGACTCTGACAGAGCCCTTGTAGCTGCAGTGCAGCTGTTCAGTTTCTGTTCTGGCTTATGACAAAGCACTCACAACTGCCTTTCCAGCATGCAATATATTTGGGTCATCAAAGAGGGAAATAAGTCCTCCTATATTTCCTGTGGGCACTGAGTACAACAGCATGCCCTACCTCTGCTTTCTGATGAACCTTCTCGTCTCCCAGAGCTGAGAAAATGAAACACAAAGCATGCACAAGCATCGTAAAAACCAAAGGAGAATCCTGGGTGTTAGAGTATGCTCAGATTGTCTTAATGTTCTGGCTCAAGTCTGTAATGGGGGACCTTTGGCAGGTTACCAAAATAAACACTTTAGACGACCTTGCCTTAAGTCAAGGCATTAATCAGAGCAACAGTGCATACCTGACTGTCCCACATTGGAAGACCAGCAACTTTCTAACACCAGCACTGCTGTTAACGTGGAACAAGAAGCCTGTCTTCCCTCAGGGAAAGCTGCAGTGATTTGGATGTCATGCAGTAAGCTTTCTGCATGAAACTGAGGTCAGCTCTCAGAGAAACTGCACAGAGATCTAAAACTTGCTTGAATGCCTTGTAGGAAAGAAGTTGTGTACGAGGTTACCCCGACTGCCCGTACACAGACCTGTCTTGGTTCTTGCTCTTAGCCCGTTTCTCCCCAAGTCCTGCGTGAATGAATCTAATACTTGCTGTAGATGTCATCCAGCCTTCAACATTGTTGTTTTCTTGAAATACATTTAGAAGATATGTGAAGATAAGCAAACAGAAGAATGGAGTTGTGCAGAGAGAAAACAATATGTTTATAGCCTTATATTGCTATGATGAAAAAAATGCAGCATCCCCACAAAACAGGCTTTTTTAATCCTCCCTTGTTTCTCACAAATTTATCTGAACTCAGCTTTATATTCTAAAACCTTACTATGATTTGTCAGAACAAGCCATGCTTTACCAGACCATTTGCCAACTAAAGCCAGTAACTTACACAAATGAAAAAAAGTATTTGCTGTTATGGGTCACTGACTTCCGTTGTTGTTCTGCTTGCCTCCCTCAGATGGAAGTGGGGAGCATACAGAACACTGTGATTGGGATGCTGGACAAACAGAAGGAGTTTGATGCAAAAGTTAAGGCTGTAAAAAACAGTGTTATAGTAAGTATAGTATAACTATTTAACTTGGTGTTTGTTGAGTCACACATGTTGAAAGGCTTTCGGTACATAAAATAAGATTTTCTAAAAAATCACAAATGAAAATAAGGAAATGGCTTGGTTTTCAACTCTATCACCAGTGACTATTTGAAAATAGAAAGTAATTATATGTCAATAGGACCATGATACAGATCTGAGTTTTCTAAATCAGTCAAATGCCAGTTTCTTGTGCTTAAATTTTAGCAAAACACTTCACCCATCTGAAGTGCTAGCAATTGAGGAAAAACTTAAGAAGTCATATACTGACCATTTTGTTGTTAACTACCAGATAGATTTTTCAGCTACCATATAGATGTTTGTTGTCTTAGATACTGTCACGACAGAAAGCTTTTCTCCAAGCAACACCTAAGAATTTGAAAGTTTGTTTAAAATGCTGCATGCTGTTCCAGGTTTTCACACTGTAGCCTAGGTCCTCCTAAATTCTGTGGACTTATATGGCTAGCCAATGAGAGCTTTTCCATATTTCATGTTTGCTGCATTCTAGTTAGCGGAGAAGATGGAGGGAGGGTGGACACAAGGTGGTTTAGTCATATTTCCTGTGAGGGAGTTCCAGGAAAAGGCATTGCTGTAAAACTGGACTTCATCTCTGTAGATGGCTGGTGCCAGGCAGTTCCTAATCAGAAGTCCTGCATTACATGAAAGTATTGAATACTTGTGGCCACTTTTATTTGTGTTTTATAGGACGTGGAGCAAGACATCAAGACATTAGAGGATATGCAAGATGAATACGACTTTAAATGTAAAACCTTGCAGAACAGAGGTGAGCAGTTTATAAACTATATGCAATAGGGTATGTCCTTGATGAGAGTAAACTCTGCTGTCTTATGTCAAGAAGCAAAACCTAATGATTTGTAGTCAAACTTTCTGATAACATCCCTCCTTTATTAATTCTGCTTTATGCTGAAACAAGTTCCTGAAAATGCATTCTCTGCATAGTCTGTTCTTACAGGAAGCAAGAGTGTCTTTCTTAGCACAGTGTTCCTTTGTCCCGTTCAGCCATATATCTAAATAGTTAATTTTATGCTTCTCTGCCACCTTGTATTCCACGAATGCCTTCACTTTTTCAAGCTTTTCAGGCCCTCGTGTACCAAGGGAAGCACATGCACACTGGTTTCATTATGTAGAACAGTCTCTCCTTTTGACTGCTTTGTTCTAGAAAAAGCTTAAAAGCTCCATTTTCCAACACAAATTGGCAGTTGACTGTCCCTCATAAGAAGGAGATGTTCAGAAGATACTAAGGGGAGCTCTGAGCCACTGTCTTGCTCTTTGTACCTGGGGGAGGTAGCGCTGCTGTGAGGCAGATGGGAAGCTCTAACTTAAGGTCAGTAGGCAGCAGAGGTAGTAGCTAGGGTGACTAGGTAGGATCTGTCTGCCTGGGCTACCCTCAGGAGGCTGTAAACATCCTCCCTTGAAATAACTTAACCTGGCAACAGAAGTTAACTGTAATAAGAGTGATTCGTGTCTGAAGTCAGCATGAGAACCATTTGCTCTGTGTGTATCTTTACACAGTATAATCACCACTTTAAATCAGGTAAAAAGCAAGCAAACTTATGTCTCAGTTACTTCACTGGGGTAGTGGCTCTTTCTTGGATCAGTGCTTTAAGTGTAGACTTCCCTTTCAGAACAGGGAAAGGAGAAATCACAGAAAGAGTCTAGGAGGCAGTAAATGTTTCCTCCCTTAAGCTTTAAGGATGCACTTCACTTGACATTAGCCAGGCAGGTCCCCTTTTGCCCCAGCATTCCCAACCCTCCCTCCCCCCGGGTACTTCCCTGTTCTCACAAGAGCACGACCTGTTGCACTCCTTCAGCCTCACCTTCCCAATTTGGATTCTTTTACAGAGCACGAGTCCAACGGTGTGTCACAGGAGGAGTACAAGAAAGAACAGATGAATCTCAAGAAGATGTTTTTATCGCTTGACCTCAAGAGAAAGGTAGCACTCTAGTTTTCTTTCAGAAGGCAACAGCACTTCATTTTGAACACTTTTTTTTTTAATGTCAACCCAATGAAAATTACATTAAAAAAAAAAAAAACCCAAAACTTTTCTACTGTCAGTTGAACTGAGATTTCATTCTTCCCATCCTGGCTGAAAATCTAGAATCTCTGTAAGCATTTCTCTTCTAGCAACCTTGATTGAATTCTGTCAGTACAAGTTAAAAGAACAGTAAGAGGGGAAAAAGTATCATATCAATAATCATGTTCTTGAGGAAAAACTGATTAAAAAGTTGGCAGCAATGTTATATTTGAATGTGCTCACTCTCGTTGCAGTGCTCAAGTCTCAAGCAAGCACTGGGCGATCCCAGGTACACACCTGGGACATGTGAACGTGAGACACTAGCTCTTCAGAATTCAGCAATACCAAATAGGCTTTGTTTCTCCACTGAATTTAGCAAATACTCCAGCTAAAAAGAAGCAGGTGTTTTAGGAAACATCCTCTGTTGACACACTATTACTTTGATGTGCTTGCCAAGTTTTGCAAGACAGATAGTGCTGTTCTAGCAAATACTTAGTTTTCCTGTATATAGTATTTTTAATAAACTGTAATTTAATATTCTGTGTAGGAAGTGGTGAACAAGATAGTACAGCTGCTGAACACCACTGAGCACACACAGAGTGGTCTTATTAACGAGGAGCTGGTGGAGTGGAAACACAGACAACAGACTGCATGTATTGGTGGCCCACCCAATGCCTGTCTTGACCAGCTACAGAACTGGTAAGTCTCCAGTCAAGGACTGCATTGGCCAGGAACTTGATTTGTGTTATAAAGGAACACCAGATCTGTGAAAAGTACTGATTGTTTATATTAACACATTTTCAGTCTGTCACAGCATAACTACATTTCATTGATCGTATTATCTCACCACATTTCTAGTTAGCAAGAAGTGATCTCTCTGCACTGCCTAGTCTGTAGGGACAGTCACCTGGCTGGTGTCTCAGTACTATTGCAATACAAAAAACATGCTAAAAGTAATAAGACTCTGTAATTGTAGGTTCACCATTGTTGCTGAAAGTCTACAGCAAGTTCGTCAGCAGCTCAAAAAGCTTGAGGAACTTGAACAGAAGTTTACCTACGACCCTGATCCCATCACAAAAAATAAACAAGTTCTGCAGGACCGAACATACAGTCTCTTCAAACAACTCATCCAGAGGTAACAGACAAGAAGGGTCTTCTCGTGTTTACATGAAATGGACAGAGAGCACCTTTCCTTCCATTTCATCAATATTTCCTACATGCTAGCTTTGCATTTTCTGAGGTTTTCTTAAGTTTGTCACTAACATTAAACACACAAATGACCATTTTTGAGATTTAGCCTATTTAGGGTTTCCACAGGTTTAGGCCCACAGAAAGGGTTTGTGGTCAGTCATCGTTTAAGTTAGCAGGAGCTACACTGCAATATGCCTGGGTTACAGAATCAAACTCAGTCTGTTAGTCCATTGCTTGCTTTAAGCTTCCACCCTGCAAAGCTCAGGTAAATGGAGAGAAAACATCCACACCAAGTTATGCCCAAAATACAAACTAGATTTCTCAATGCTTTGTCTCTGGATGCATCCTCTTTGTCTCCAGGACAGAGAGGCCAACCGTATCACTATACCATCCCTATGATGCGAGTGACTGTAACTGGTAGTTGCCCCACATAGGATCAGTGTCCCAGTTTGTAGATGTACAGTAGACAAGAATTCATGCTGCAGAAGACTTGAAACAAGCAGATCTGAGGAGGGGCTTAAATACAGTAGATAATACCCTGTTATGGGGGCTAGAACCCAGCTTTCCAGATCCCTTTCAGGTGCTTTGACCACTGATCTTCAATTGGAAAACACAGGTACTGCTTTTCAATGAAGTGAAGGCAATGAGGAAGACCTGTAGAAGTCTAGCTGCTGTTCAGTTATCTTCCTGGGAGTATAGCGGAAGGAAAAGTCTCCGCAGTTCTAAGACTTGAGAACAGTAGAAACACTTTAGAAGTATTCAGGGGTTTGCTAGCCCTCATCAAATCCCTAGCTAGCTTATCTGGCTCTTGGGCACGTGTTGTTACATGGCACTGCCTCACAGCGCCGTGAGAATTCAGCAAGCACTGGGAAGTGGCAAACAGAGCAACACTCCTCGCTCAGGTTACGCTAGTTACATCAGTGTTTACATGCCATTTGGTTGCAGGGAGGTTTGAGGGAGCACTCTCCCTCCTCCAGCCAGCAGTGTATTTAGGAAAAGCCAACCCTTACTAAGTGACTTTATACTTGCAATGTTTCTAGCACTGTTGGTGCACGTGAAAAAAACCCAGACACAGACCTCTGTGTAGACTGAGCCTGAATGAATAAAATGTGTAGTACTACTGGTAAATCACCATTCTTTTAAAAGTTTATTTTTTACGTCATTCCTAATTCCTTGAGGACAACACCGATTTAATCACACTGCCTTTAATCTGTTCTTTCCATAGCTCCTTTGTGGTAGAGAGGCAGCCGTGCATGCCAACACATCCTCAGAGGCCGTTAGTTCTGAAGACGGGAGTGCAGTTTACTGTAAAGCTGAGGTATGTTTTCCCCTTCCCCGTCTTGGTTTATGTAAGCGTTTCCTGCCCTTGGCTTCCTACAGCAGAGCTGATGGCATGTCTTGCATTGTAACCTCGGCGCTAGGTTCGGGAGGAGGGAAGTGCCGTGTGACAGCAGGATGTCTTCCACCAACGCTTAATTTGCATTTAGCATTGACCCTCTGCCAGAAAACGGGGGTACCGAGTGTAGAAGAAACACAACGAAACAGCAGAACAGACACATGCAGACCGCTTTGTCATGCAGAAGAATAACTCATTTGCCCATCTAGTCTCCTCTCTAAATCAGGGCCTGAGATGAGTGCCTAGAGACCTTGCTACTTTATCCTGTCACTGCAAACAGGATATCATGTATGGGGCAAGCTTGGAGCCTGTATGTGGCCCCGAGTTGTGCAGCTGAAATATAAAAAGACAACCTGTCTTTAACAATTGCAGTCATTACAAAATAATTTCTTTTTCCAGATTGCTGGTGAAATTGCAGGAACTGAACTACAACTTGAAAGTGAAAGTTTTATTTGATAAGTACGTTGCATTTTTCTCATCCTTCTGTACATTAATGGTAAGCAGTCCCCCTGTTCAGAAATCCAAAAGGCAGTTGTATTTTAAGTGTCAAGTTGGCCAGGAGCAGGTGGGTTCTCCATGGCAGCAGGTACATCCTCCCTTTTTCTTACCCACGCCCTCACTCTAGATCTCCCTCTGCCATGAGAGACACGTCACAAGGTACGGAAGGCCTCAGCACTGGCTTTAAGGGCAGGGAAAGAAATGTAACAGGCTCTCCAAGATAACAGCAGTGCCTGTAAGGTCATGAAAGAGGGCTGTGCTTTTAAGAAAGCAGGTGGGTTATCAGGTGGGTTATCATCTTCACATTCAAGTCTGCAAGGGCCATCCTGTTCTTTTGAAACCGGTCTGGGGTCCAGAAACCTGCACGAAAGGTGGTGAAAGGAAAAGAAATCCTTATGTGGATGTGGGAGCTGATGTTTTGAGAAATGCACCAGAGACAATGGAGCTCAGTAGAATCCTGAGTGGTGGGAAAACCAGTTCAATGAGATGTAAGCTTTGAAAGCAGATTTAGAATGACAGTACTATAGAACTTTTTTCCTCAGAGCAAGAGTTAAAGCCTGTGTAGTAAAAGAAAGGACTTGCAGTGATTATAAAGCCCCCACAACAAAACTTAAGTGTCAGTAAAAGATAGCCTACTTGGCACAATATTTCTTTTGACTGCTTGAGCCAATCCTCTACACCCTGCACACAACATTTCACAGAAGTGTTTTACCAGTTCAGTCAGCTACTAAAACACCCACATTTTCAGTGTCTGTGGTAGAATCTTTACAAGGTTTTTACTTTGTCATTTATCCTTTTTTTTTTTTACAGAGATGTAAGTGAGAAGAACTCAGTCAAAGGGTACGTGGCATTACAGTTTAGTATATTAATATTGGGTTCTTTCAATGAATGAGACACTTCATTCTTTTCTCTCTTTGTGAAGGTTCAGGAAATTTAATATTTTGGGAACAAACACAAAAGTAATGAACATGGAAGAATCTACTAATGGAAGTCTAGCAGCAGAATTCAGGCACTTGGTAGGGGATTTTTTTTTCTTCTACTGATGCATGCATTTAATTGTGGGATAGAGGGTGTGGTAGGAAGGAGACAAATTGCTTTTGTTATTGAAGTCACTGTTTAATATAAGAGGAACTGTGAACATCTATCCATTTCCTTTGTTCTTCCCTTTTTGAAATCTTTGGAGTGTTTCAAAGCAATAGCATTTCAATTTGTCACTGAAATGGGGGCAGAAAGGCAAGCCAGACTACTTGCTGCCATACAGCTTATGTTGCAATGAGTTCTTCGGAGGAGAACGAAAAAGCAGCCTAGAAGTGCTACTTTGGGCCTTTCAGAGGAAGGCTCATAGGTAGGAAGGCTTAGAGTTATTTAAAGAGCATTGAAACTGGAAGAGCAAAATTGTCTAGGAGGGGTCAGCTACAAGAAATTCAGAGCCTTCAGCAGACTATAGAATACTTGGTCTGCAGATGGCAAGATCAACCAGATGGGTTCCATTGCTGTAACAGGAAAGGAAAAATGCAAGTCCTGAACCAGTGAACGTGGAATTCTTCTTTCCTTCCTCCATTGTCCAGAATGGACCCTGTCTGTAGTTTTGTCCAGTTACTTGGTGAAATACTATGATAAACCAGTATTTCATCTGATCCTTCCCGATTTCACACTTCTGCTTTTCTTAGAAGGCCTCTTACATAAAGGCATTACACCGAAGTGGTGCAGTATCTGTATTTACAGATGAACAGTTTGTAAAACAGTAATAGTTACCTATAGTTTAATTTTTCGGCTTCCACAGCTTAGATTGAAATAGGCTCAAACACTAGCACAGCAGGTTTACATAGTTGAGCAACTAGAGCGTGCAATCATTTGCATCCCTTACTACTTTCTTTTGTGGCTGAGGTAAACGAGTGACAGAGATTTCTGTTCATTTGCAGCAACTGAAAGAACAGAAAAATGCAGGAAGCAGAACAAATGAGGTAAGCAGCACTAACAAAAGCTTTTGCATAACCCTAAAAAGGCAGTCAAGACAATGCTCTGCTCCGTGCCATGAAGAAACACACAGGCTGACAGATTGAGAGGGGGTCAGCATTTTTGGGAAACGATCCACATAAGAGTTGTCTACAAATGAGACCTACTGCCAGAACGGTGTGCCTCTGGTCTCTCCTTCACTAGCACCTAGCTTTAACAGGACTTTCTGCAAGGACACATTTTTCTGTGGCTTTGGGGTAGGAGCCAGGAAAAAAAAAAAAAGGCACCTAAAAAGTAGCCATTCTAACAGGCAGTTTTAGGAAGTTATCACTGTCACTTGACTTGGACCTATAAACTGTTTCTGAGGTCCAGAGCAAGTAACCTTGGGCAGAAGAGGTTTTTCCCTATGATAAAATGCTTTCCTTCCCCACCCCCCAAGCAATTTTCAGTCCCCAAAAGGTTTTCTTTTTTCTTGCCTTTAAAGGGTCCTCTCATTGTAACAGAAGAGCTTCACTCCCTGAGTTTTGAGACGCAGCTGTGCCAGCCTGGCTTGGTAATAGACCTAGAGGTATGTCTTGGATGAAACTGAGGTGGATGTAGGTTTCTGTACGTCACTCATGCTGACGGTCTGAGCTTTTATTTTTTTAAAGGACTTGGATATCAAACACCAAGTTACTTCAAAATACACAGCTGACACTTCACATCATCTCTGTGTACACACATACAGTGAGAATGCTGTCACATCTCTGGGTAAAGCAGATTAGATGTGCTTTGCACAGCATCTGATAACCAACCCTGTGTTTTAAGCTCTCGGTATCCGTTTCCATTTATTTCAGAAGCCACGTGCTAAGAACTCTGTTACTATCAGTGCTACCGTAACTGACACCAAGTAGAAGTCCTTATCAGACAAAAAAAATCACCAGTGTCTCTCTAATCATACTGACACTTTCTCCCCTGTGTACAAACTGCAAGCGAAGGAGTCAAGACTGTGCAAGCAGGGAATTACAGTGTAAATGTGTTTGAGGGTGATCTAGAGGAGGGCTGCAGACGGGGTACAAGAAAGCGTGACGTGTTTCCTTTTGTGTCCCTTTCAGACCACATCCCTTCCCATTGTGGTGATCTCAAATGTGAGCCAGCTTCCAAGCGGATGGGCTTCCATCTTATGGTTCAACATGCTGTCTACTGATCCCAAGGTATTTGGAAAACAAACCAACACACACACTTCTACCTCTTTATGTGCAAGAAGAGGAGCCTCCACAGGTCCCAAAATTGTATCAGAAGTACTATGATTTTCCAGCATTGTCTGTATACAAGTGGCTGCAGCGTTTTTTCCATGCAGACGACTCCACCGAGTAAGGCAGTGAGCTCCTTACCAGTCCTAAACAGGACAATGCTTGAAACCCACATAAGGGCATTGTACACTGTATCCAGTGTATACAGTACACAGTGAGAAGCCAAATAAACATTCAGGGGTTCAGATACAGTGCCCTTGAGCAATCTACGAATTCTGCCCACTGGAAGAAGACACATTCAAAGCAAAGTCCCAGAGACTGCTTTTCGTGGTAGGGAGTGCCTGTCAGAATTGCAGCCACCTATTCCAGAGTTGTCTCAAGCTGACATTCATTTGTAAACCTGCATTTTGTTTTGGCAATACACTTTTGTGAATTCAAGTGGCATTCCAGAATTAACATTTATTAACTGTAGATCCTATTTTTCCTTTCTATTCTAGAACTTGTCCTTCTTTCTGAATCCACCTTATGCAAAGTGGTCCAAACTTTCTGAAGTTCTGAGCTGGCAGTTTTCTTCTGTAACAAAGAGAGGACTTAACGCAGATCAACTGAGCATGCTGGGAGAGAAGCTACTAGGTATGGTCTGCTTCCATCGCTCTCAACCTTTTTCTTCCTGTTTGAAGTTTTCATTTCCTCTCACACCTTTTGCCATCATACTGCCTCACTTTACAGCAATGGAATGTTTTCCAGTTCTCAGTACAGTAGCATTTTTAAACAGCCAGGTCATGAAAAATCTGCAGTTTACCTTAGGGGTTCTGTGCATTAGGGCAGTGCAGACTGGGGCTACCCCTGCCTTTTAATGAACTACTGAAGCAGTGGATCTGTTCAGTCAACCTTTGAGGTAGCTGTTTCTTGGCATTGTAGGGGGTCTGTTTTTAAAGTCATCTCTGTTCATTCTACCTTCATGCATGCCCCCAGCTGCAGCAGGGGGTGGGTGCTCTACCTGCATGAACACAGTTGCAATATCAAAGTGCAGATGCTATGAAACTATGAAAGGATATCAAATTGAACATCTCCCAGGTCACAGGTCCTTAGGAAAAGCCTGCTCAGCCAGGAGTTGTGTTTTTCAAACTCCTTGTCAATTCCCCAGACAGCCACGGCACTTGACACTGCTGCTAAGTTTGCACAGTGGACTCTAGATAAAAAAACTGTTGACTGAGTGTATTCCACTAATCCTTAAGTTTCAGGAAGCGCTTATATTTAACGGGATTTGGCATTAGTGGATCTGGGTGGCAAGTACAGCATTCCAGCCTCTAACTCACTTCCTTTCCCCAGGTCATAAGATCTGGCAAAAAGCTTACTGATTTAGAAGATTACTTTTCAGAATTCTGCAAGGAGAGTAATTTTTTTATTCTAATTAACCATCATGAAGACAAGGTGACCACTGACATTTCTGGTGTCAACTTGCATTTGAGAATTTCAGAGATTCTTTGTCAATCTCTGGTAACAGGAAGGATGCTATTTAAATCTTCTCCACAGCTAAAAGTATTTCCCTACTGGAAAAATCCAGGTAGCCAAAACACTATGTTTTCAGGATCCCTTAATGCAAGAGGGCACTTGGGAAGTACAAGGGAATTTAACAGGGTGCCTGGATACAACCCTGCTGGTTTTATGATGAGAAGGTGAACGGAATCCTGTTCTCTAGCACTAGCAGCATCAGAAACAAGCTCCCTAACCCAGTTTACTTTTAGAGAGAGGGGGGTAAACAGAAGGTTATTTCTGACTCCATTGAAATCCATAGCATGATCTGTAACGGAAAGAATTTGGCTCTGAATACAGTCAGGGTCTGCATAGCTGTAGCTTTGTAGTCAGAGCATAGGATTTTCTTTGTGGTTTTGATGTGGTTATGAAATGCTGTTGGCATAAAAAACAAGGCTGGGGGAAATGATTGCAACAGGAATGAGAGGAGTCTGTGGTGGGGGCAGACTTAGGAGCCCAGAGTTTCTGGGGCAAAAACCTACAAGTCACCAGAACTGAAGCAGGAAAGTGCTTAATCTTGGAACGATGATGTAGGGTCTGCTGCGGTCCTACAGAAAAGCTTCCAGGTTGCAGTTCTCTTGTTTTGCTGGAGAAGAGATGTGCAAGATTTCAGACCCCTCCCTGGCAGTGTTTTGAAACCAGCAAGTGTTAGGTGTAGCACACGCTTGGAAAGGGTCAGAATTAGTACCCATTACACAAGGTCTGTTTAAATAGATTTGGTCATTCCCATGCAGCGACCTTCTCCAGGGGGAACCCTGCAAGCTCTCCCTGTACTAGCCATGAAGATACTGTAGTCTTGCATTTCTTTCTCAGTCCAACAGCTCAGAGCTGTAAATAAACACTCAGCACTCGGTGCTGTAAGTACTTTCATTTCAGCCTTACTTGCTTATGGAACGTGACTGAAATCAATTTATTCTATTTAGGGCCAACAAATGGAGGATCTCACGATGGGCTTATTCCTTGGACAAGATTCTGCAAGGTATGAACTCTGTTTATAAACTGAGATGGAAGAGTGAGCTTTGTCTGGGGGATTTTTGGTTGGTTTGTTTTTCAGGGTGCTTTCTTTTGTAGAGCTTACATAGTTGTGGGAGGTTTTGGTGGTGTGGTTAAAGTAGCAGCAGAAGGAGGAAAAAGGGCTTAGAATCATAGAATGGTTTGGGTTGGAAGGGACCCTAAAGACCATCCAGTTCCAACCCCCCTGCCATGGGCAGGGACACCTTCCACTAGACCAGGTTGCTCACAGCCTCATCCAGCCTGGCCTTGAACACTTTAGGGGATGGGGCATCCACAGCTTCTCTGGGCAACCTGTGCCAGTGCCTCACCACACTCTCCATGAAGAATTTCTTCCCTATATCTAATCTAAACCTCCCCGCTTTCAATTTAAACCCATTACCCCTTGTCCTGTCACTACAGGCCCTTGTAAAAAGTCCCCCCCAGCTTCCTTGTGGGCCCTATGTAGTCACAAGTAGTAGATGATTTTGAGATTGCTTTTGAGCCATGTAAACTGTATAGCAAAATGCGTCTTTCAAACACAGTGTCTTCGTTATGATTAATGCAATTGCTATTAACAGACTAATTCTCCATTTTAACCGTTACGGAAAGTGTCAAAAAACCCAGCAAGATGAGCGGTTCTTCTCTGTCACAGCAAGGGACACTTCCCAGACTGGAGCGACTGGGTTAGAATTAGCACAGGGCTGTCAGGAGGGCCAGCATGACAGCAGAAAGGAGATCTCGCAGCCCTGGCGGCTGCAGCTGGACAGGGCGACTCTTCACACTCGGCCCTTAGACCCTGAGGCAGTGCAGATAAGCAGGACAGGACAGCTGACAGGAGCAGACTGCAGGGGACGCGCCAAGCTCTGGTGACCTACAGGCACTCCAATACTATGGGTGTCTCATGAGGGACTGAAGTCCGAGTCTGAACAGAAAGTGTCTCTAAGCTGCCTGGTTGAAGGTCCCATGGGATAGTTTAGATGTCCAAGAGCTCCAAGCAGGAACCAAAGCCTTCTCTCTACTCTTAGGGCAGTGTCACTCTGCGAGAGGCGATGGATCACGCGTTTGTGGGTACTGTAGGCCCAAGCAGGTGTTTGTCACACTGCCTTTTGTCTTAAGATTCAGTACATGCTTCATTGCCAATAGTTTCTGTCCATTTGGAGTAGAGAAACAGGGGAGAAAAAAAACCAAAACACAAACATAAGAGAACATGGGGTGGTGGGAAAGAAGAAAAAGGGGACAAAAATGCAAGAACAAGTAGATGCTGGCAGGACTGAGACCTCGCTTCCTCTCCATTTACCAAAAATTCATACTTCATTTTCCCTATTTTCCCCCTCTACTTTTCAGGAAAATATAAATGATAAAAATTTCCCCTTTTGGCTGTGGATTGAAGGAATCCTGGAGCTTATTAAGAAACACCTCCTGTGTCTCTGGAATGATGGGTAAGACCTGAGTGAAGTTACAAAAAAGATGGGTCTGGTCTGCAACCAGAAAAAAATCAGAGGCAAATGAATTCTAGTAGTGAGGAATCTGTAGAGAGACAGTTGCTTGCAGCAAAGCCGTCAGATGACCAAGCTGTCCTATTTCGGTCACTGAGCAGGGCTCTGAACATTAGGTTGTGACCTTTTTTGCCTCTGCTTCTACCCTAAGTAGGTTCTTCCCACACCCTAGAGCAGAGCCTCTTCTGCGTTTCACAGGAAAGACTAAAGTACAACACGGTACAAGCCAGAGTGACCATCCATCTCGAGAGAACCGAAGGAGGAGCCTGCCCCAAGCAGGCACTGCTGTGAGCCTCCTCCAGACAGCAGCAGTGGACCCTGAGGTCTGCATCCGCTGCACAAGCCCAGAGAGCAGTCTCTGCCGGTTGTAGTGGAGTGTTAAGTAGTGAGGCTCTGCCAGATGGAAAACCAGTTCCATTTGCCATTCTATACTGGTTTAGCAAACTTTTAACCCTAGTATTGCTAATTTCTCAAGTAATTGCTGCCACAAACCTGTTCTGCCAAGGTCACAGTCCTGTTAGGTTTAGCTGCATTATGAAACCCTGCCAGCGACACGCTCACAGTGGAACGCCCTCATATCTCACAAGCCATAGAGCAGCAGGATTGCTCTGCCTTGCTGAATTCAGCAGCAGGCATCCAATTATTGCCCCCTAACTCCAGATGGGTTCTGTTAGAGCCCTTCATAGTATGAACCTTGTTTCAATGCCTAAAGGCTACAGATTTTTTTGGTAAGTGGAGCCCAGTGGGACCTTTTGCCAACACTGTTGAAGCTGAGTGGCAGCTCTCTCCCATCCGGTGGTCTGCCTCAGTGTGGCTGCGTGCCTGCAGGACTGGTTTTGACAGTACAGAGCCTTGGATAGCATTGCACTTGTAACAGAGAGCCATCCCCTATTTAGGGCTTAACAGAGAGAGAGAAGTGCAAGTTAATTCCTAAATATAACCAACACAAGATTTAGCACTGTTAGTTTTTCCTGTCTAAGCTGGCTTTTTAGATAGTCACAGATCTTTGCTTCCTACAAAGTCAAAAAAGAAACTGAAGGGAAAGCTCTCGCAAACTGCAAAGACATTTGGGTGGAAAGAGATAAATCTGTAATACTCATTAGGATAGAGACTCCCCTTGTACACAAAGGAGTAGGTATTACAGCCTCAGGGAACACTTGCCTTTCTTGAGACCTGAGGGGTGGGAAGGCTAAAGACACCATTACACACAGTACATTTGCTACTGAACACATTTGTTACCTAAAGCATGCCATTTAAAACAAACAAACCAACCAACCCATGCCCACAAAACAGGACAGCTTACAGCACCTCAGATTTCTAAGCAAAATCACGGTCACGCAGTAGTTTTTGCACAAAAAGCACTTTCCCTAACTTAATGCACAGGACGCCAGTAGCAGTACTCAAAACATTATCAATAGAGTATTTTGAGGAATAAACAAACAGCTCATCTAGCAAGCATGCACAAGGAATAAAATAAGCCCCACACCTACACAACACAACCTAGTAGCTGGCAAACTTTGTCTCTTCAGCCAAAGAGGAGAAACAAGCCTTCCTCGGTACACTTCAGAGGTTAAACCAGCTAGCTGGAATCTGATTGCGCTGCACACACACAGCTTCACTCCTGCATCCACAACCTAGTTTTGACAGCAAAAGACAAGTCTCTTATTCTGAGCTCAGAAAAATGAACTGATAAGCCACCAAAGTTTTTTCTTTTCGACATTACAGCTGCATCATGGGTTTCATCAGCAAAGAGAAGGAACGTGCATTATTGAAGGACCAGAGCCCAGGAACATTTTTACTAAGATTCAGTGAAAGCAGCAGAGAGGGAGCAATCACATTTACTTGGGTAGAAGGATCTCAGATTGGTAAGTCAGTAACAGAGAACATCTTTGTCTTCAAACAAGACGCTTACCTCAGAACAGGAAGTCTCAATCCTCTTCTCTTTCACTCGGAGAACCACCACAGTGCACCACCCCCGCAGCTCCCACTCCTGCAAGCAAGGAGCCACAAGCTATAGCAGACACACGCCTTACTCAGTGTAGTTTGAAGCCACACAGTGATTGTTCAGGGTTGCAGCTACCACAGTAACACTTCCCAAGTGCTGCGTGTGGCCTGGAATCTGTTGAGGACAAACCACCTGCGCCATCTCTCTGCCTCCTTAGGGTCTCTCTTAGCAAGAGACCGTTAGCACACGCACACCTGCACCTCCCTGCAAACCCTCGTTACCTTCCCTATCAGGGATTTTTTTTACCAGGAAAAGTTCACTACAGCCACATTCCACCCTCTGTATTGCTGTTCTCTCCCACTACTTCACCTTGTGTGCAACACCCCTTTCTCAAACAGCTTTCTTTAACTCACAGTCCAGCACATTCGTTCCCTCCTGCCCGCATGCTCCTGAGGTAAACCACACAATCACCTGATTTTCTGCGCAGTTCTCCCTCCTCCCGTTTCCAGAAGAAACCGTTCTTGATCAAGGTTCTTCCCTTATCATACTGCCTAAATTGGGCCCACCTGCCAGGATGCTGCAGCTGTTGTCACTTCACCTGGATGAGCCCAAGACCTACAACAGCTGGAAGAGAAACTGCTGAATGTTCTTGAATGACTTCTTTCCCTTTCTGCCTTCATAGCTGAGACAGACAAAAATGATGACACAAAGGGTGATGGTATTTGGAGCATTCAGGGGGGCTTTATCTGTCTCGGTAAGAGCTCCAAGTGGTGTGTTAGGATCAAACTTCCTAATAGGCAAGAGAGTTTGAATGACATCATTTGGGAGAAGGCTGAAAAAGCAGCACAACTTAAATTAGTTAATGAAATATTGCAGTTAATTTCCACGGACAGGTCACCCCAATCCTTCTGAATACAAAATACCCCCAGAACCATCTCTTACGCTGTGTCCCCCACCGTGACTTCCTACCCCACACAACGATTGTGCTCCCTTTGGCAGTCGTTAAATATTTACCTGTAGCACAGTGGTGTCATCCAGGTAAGGCTTTTGATCAAGTGGCTTCCGAATTTGTGGAAGTGGTTGCAGCTTTTCTGGAAAGTTTTAGAAACAAGTGTTGAAAGCACCTTTAAGAGTTGCTGCTTCTCTCATCCGCAGAGCCCCAGTTCCATTCGGTAGAGCCATACACCAAGAAGGAGCTCTCTGCTGTTACCTTCCCCGACATCATTCGCAACTACAAAGTGATGGCAGCTGAAAACATTCCTGAAAACCCGCTGAGATTTCTGTACCCCAACATACCCAAAGACAATGCCTTTGGCAAATACTACTCCCGGCCGAAGGAGGGTGAGTGCTGTAACTGGCTCGTACGGCTGAAGCGTGGTGTGTGTCCTTGAGCTGCTCGGGCACTGCGTGGTTCCTGTGGCGCAGAAAGAAGGGGGGGCAGTTGGACTGAACGTCTCGGCAGCCTCCCCCCTGCCCGAGTGCTGCCTGGCTTAGAGGCGAGAGCAGGCCCCTGAGCGCTACCCGGTGCGGAAAAGGCCTGGGTTTGCAGATGGCAGGATGTGTTGCTACAGCTACGTCAGACTTTCGGGGAGGTGGTGTTCCCCATTTTCTACAGGGGGAAAAAGCAAAAAGGAAAATCTGACTGAAAAATGGAGTAAATTAACTGTAGTGCTGTAAAATGCATGAGAGAGACTTGCACGTTATCTGGGTCACAAGCTTTACTTTTGGTACAATGGAGATGGCAGTGTGAACTGACTGAAAACAACCCACTTCTTTTTTTTCTCCTTGAAGCACCGGAGCCTATGGATTTGGATGGTCCCAAGGGAAATGGCTACATCAAGACTGAGCTAATCTCTGTATCTGAAGTGTAAGTTTCCACAGAAATGCTGGATTTCTAGGGACAGATCGTAACGTTTTAGCTGGAGTTCATGTCCCTTCACAATATTTAAGGTGTAGGTGCCCCTGTCAAATCCTTTCTGTCCTTCTCTTTGAGGATCTGATCACATTTGTGCAGTGCTGTGTTTGAAACACCATTTTTAGGTAAAAACTCTAGAAACTTGCAGGCAACTGTACTGGCAAATAATTTCTTGAAGAGTGAGTTCTTACAGACTTGCTGGACTCGCTGGATTAGAATACGGATCGCTGACTAGGCCCAGTTTAGAGCCATGCTGGCTTTGCACGGCATGGTGTATCGCTCGCAGCCTTGCTTGTCTTCACAAGAGACCTCCTGAGCGGCCTTCTGGCCTCGGGGCGGGACGCGGTAGCCTTGCTGTGCCTCGCTGCTTTAGTGAAGGTTTGTCCCTGCTCTTCTCCTTCCATCAGCCACCCTTCCAGGCTCCAGTCTCCAGAAAATCTGCTCCCCATGTCTCCTGAAGAGTTTGACGAGGTGTCTCGGATGGTGGGCCCGGCAGAGATTGATACTGTAGTACGTATCACCAACCAGCCTTTTGCGGGCGGGCGGTGAGCCAGAACTTGCTTCTTCCCTTGTTTTTCCCTTCAGACATCCACCAGGCACTTCACACGAGCCAGCACCTCAGAACATGTCTCTTTGAACGCGCAGGAAAAGCTGGGAGTCCAGAGTTAGCCTGGGATTGCTATCAGTCGTTGTTTCCACTTGTTTGTGGGGATAGGGGTGAAGAACGGGAGAGCAAAGCTTCCCGTCTGCATCTTGCAGGGGGAGGGAAGACGGGGATGAAGGAATAATACTGTCATCCTTCCTGTGGGGCCTGGCTGGGAGGGAAGCTGGAGCAGGTAGGCAGCCTGGGCGTGCTGCCCTGCCAGCGCTGGCGAGGTGCTGCCGGTAACGGAGCGGTGTCACCCCTTCGGGGTGTGCTTCAAATTCCACATTAAAGCACAGCTCCCCACTCCACGGTCGTCTGCTCAGCTGTGGTGGTGCTATTTGGGGAGGACTGGGTTGTGCTCGGTGGTTAGCAAAGGCCTGAGTATTAGGGCTTAATTGGCCTGTTTAATTGACATTTGCTTCTCTTGTTGCAGATGTGTTCAGCATATTCAACCTAAAGGTTGAGCTTTTCCCTGCATCGTTAACGCAGCTGATCAGCTTATGCATCCTGCTCTGCAGCCAGTGACTTGGTGACACGCTTCACTTCGATTCTTTGGTTTCTCAGCCTGAAGGCTCCATAGCAATTCCAAGCCAGCGGGAATACGAACAGCAGTGAGCCGCCTCCTCACCTGCGGTTTGTTGAGTTCTTTGTTAAAGGATTTCCAGCTAGCGGGATGCCGTGCCGCAGCGGAGGAAGGGAGGAGGATAGGAAGGAGAGGTCCTTAGCAAGAGCGATGGGAGAAACATGCCTTATTTTGCTTAAGGGAATTAAATTTAACGTTTTAAACAGTTGGCTGTACATAGGCGGCTTCACAGGCACGCGCGTTCTTTTTGCAGAGGTCATGTTCGAAAGCTTACGCCTTCTGCCCATCTTCTGAAGAGCTTTCACAGCTTTGAATTCTCATCTGCATCACAGCCAGGAGGCGAGAAACTCCGCAGGTACCCGCCATGCTGCGTCCGTGCGGTGCTGCTGAGGCCTCTCCCGGTTTTACCTTTTCTGAGGGCAGGGCCTGCTGAGAGAACATAAACCTGAAGCGCCACCTGCCTTTCATTTTTGCTTGTTTCTTAACGCCAGGTCGCCTGTAGGATGCCTCACAGCATCCTTCTCAAAGAGCACTCCCTGGGACACCACCTCAGAGCTGTGTCGGCACGGGCTGGGCTTGCAGCTGTGCGCGATGGGGGCTGAAGCCTGTACAAGCTGCAGTCGTGCTGCCTGGCAGCAGCGTGGGACCGCGGGGACCTACTCTTGGAACGCACAAGGGGTTGGAGTAGGGTTTTGTTCACTGTGCTTAATCTAGCACGTGTGTGAGGAGCTGGTCGGTTGTATCTTGTACAGTAGTACGTGCCCCATTAGGTTACAACAGGTGGGATGGAGCTTCATTTCCTCATGCACTAAGAACCAGGGCATTTATTTACCGGTTGGTCTGAACGGCTGGAGGACCCTGCGAGCTTTGCTAACAAAGTGGTTTTGGGATGAGGTGCAGGAAAGCGGGGAAGTTATACTGAGCAATAGCTGCAGGATATGTGAGCGTTAGTACTTAAAGGACGGAGTTGTGCTTCCTCCAGCAAGGAACAGGCTGGTTTCTCCGCATGCTGGAAGGTGACTAACAGCTCACCGTTGAGAGGCAAGGTTGTCTGAGCGGCCGGTCGGTAGGAGGAGGGCAGGCACCAGCGCAGACTGCGGGTGAGCAGGCAGCGGGACTGCAGCCCCTCCTGCTGGTCCCAGTCTCTGAGCAAAAGCTCGAGGGAGAAGATTTCAAGGGCCTAGAGCACGTGACATACATATTTACACGGAAAGCACTGCTCCACAGACTGACTGCGGTGCCCCGGGTTACTGAGGTTAACAACCGAGTGCTACGGAACATCGCTACAGTTAGCTTTAATGCTTTTAACTTCTTAGAACTCCCTGAACGCGTATCTGTGTTGTAACACAAAAACGGGGTGTGTTTCGTAAGCTACACGCTGTACCCACGGTCCATTGTTGGTTTTCATTACTTCTGGATGTCAATTTTATCATCCAGGATGAAATATTGTGAGAATATTTAAAGCAAGGGCCTTATTCATGGCTTTGTTTTTACACAGCCAGGAGTGGAGAAGCAATGTTTGTTCCCCCATGGCACAGTCTTCCGCCATTTCAAACAGTTGGAACTGTCAGTTGACACTTTAGTCCCTTCTCTCGTGTTTTGGCTACCTGTGTTGTAAAGGTGATGTGTCTGCCAGGGGTTTAACTGTACATCCCAGCTCAAACTGTTTCTGCAACTCAACACTTACAGCTCTGCAGCCTAAGGCAGCACAGACACCCCCCCGTCGCCGCATTGTGGCAGGTCAGTCCGCAGTAGAGAGTTCCTAGAAGGTGGCTGTTAGAATATATTTCTAATATTCTTGCCTGTATCACGTCGCTGATTTTTCTCCCCCAGCCAGACTTCAATAAACTCATCCTGAATTTCTGTTTTGGTTGATCAGTGGGGTAACTGCGCTGTAGCTAAACAGGGAGCTGCCAAGCGGGCCAGCTGCTGCATCCGTTTGCTCCCGGGCCTCACACCTGTCAGGCTTTGGCACACACAGCCAGAGAGGAGAAGGAAAGAAAGCGCTGGTGAGGTAGGACAGCAGGAGTGAGGAGTAGGCACGAGTGAGTTAGAGCCGCTGAGGGCACTGGGCCTGTCCACTCAGGAATCCCAACATGAGCAAAGAGCAACCAAAGGAGACAGCTCGAGCCGTGTAGGTTAAAAAAATAAAAGGCAGAGCTCGATCAGATAAACTCATTCAGATTTCCTTCAAGCTTTGCACAATGGAAGTGACCAAAGCAAGCTTTCCTGGACAGCATTCCCCACGCCCGATGGCTTATTTCAACATCAGTCAGGGAGATAACCAATAAAACCCACCACCACCATCTGGGTATTTCCGTTTATTATGCTGTAAAAAGCAACACTATCTGGATTTTATTTCTTAAAATAAATAACTTTCATTTTCAGAACCAGTACAGCTCAAGTTTAGAATCATTCATGGGAAACTGCTAGAAATACATTCATCACTGTCTCTTCCCAACACGGAATCTCGAAGTCAAGATCAGCCCGGTCAGCTAGAACGACCAGAAGGGCACTGCCAGTAGGTGTCATCACTGGCAGTCCAGCCCCAAAGCAGCCCGGTACAACGCCTTTTGTTCACACAGACAGGCTAATTAATGCTAAGACTACCACAATATTTCTGAGTACAAAGCATTAAGTTAGCGTAACGATTTTGGGTTGTGATACAGAACACGTATGACATAAAAACAAAAGAGTGGAGGGATCCTCTCTGGAGCATAAGGAAGAGAAGACAACCAAAAGCTATTCACGGGAAAATCTACGCGTCAGTGTCATGAATGATAAACAGCCAAACCAATGTACTGCATATATTAATATTGACCAATAACGCCATGTCTAAGCAGCTGTGTCGCCGGAGTGGACGTTACAAAACGACGCGTCTTCTCGCGCCGAGAAAATACTAGAACTACCCAGCAAAAATGCACGGAAGCTAAGGCCAGCCACGAGCACTCTGCATCACTCAGGAAAGCGTCAACATTAAAGATCACGGCTGTCCCGAAACTGAACTCGGTTAAAATGCTGCCTTCTGGGTTTTTTTGGTATGTATGTGCATTACCTAGTATGCTTATCTTTTTAAAATGCCAGTTTGAGCAATGCAAATTTCAGTTAAATAAAGCTAAATCAGGTATTTTTCTGAGAAGCTGAAGGATATAGTTTACTAGGGGAAAAAAAAACAGGGAAGCAGCCAGATCGGCACAGAGATACGGCATAAACTAAACGAGTCCATCTGACAACATTCCTCTGCGCTGAAGTTGACAGACGTGTTGTTAGAGAAAGCGTTGGAACTGAGGGGAGACGAGGCCTTGTGCTCCTCAGTGACCGACGGGGCTCAACGAAGAGCCAGAGGCCGGTTTGTTTAGTTCTCGGTGAGAACCAAGGTGGCTGTGACACGGGATGCGGAAAGAACAGGTTAAAAGCCTTCAGAAAAACAGCCGATCTTCAGGAAAAGGGGGAAAAAAACCACAACAAGCAGCTGTAGAACAGTAAGATTCTTCAGAAAAAGTGTTTGATAACCACAGCTTCGAAATGCGATTCCAGGGCTTGAGACTTCAGACTCTTCCAAGATCTCACCCTCACCAAGACAGTCCCTGCTCGTGATGAGTATCAAGCACTCCTCCCTGTGGTTTGTCCCCCCGGGAGGGGGGCAGTATGGCAGCGTATCGACGAGAGACTGTACAGGAACCCGAGGGGATTTCTTCTCAGCTATCCTGACCTGCCGGGTCACTCCGGAGAAGCTCCTTCTCCCTAAGCCTTAGTGCACCCATTCGCAAAAGGAGGATAACGTGGTTCAGATCGCCTTTATATAAAGTGCTTGGGCCATTCTAGAAACAATTTGCGCGTTATTTCAGGAGGATTTTGGCGCCTGAAGTGAAAATTTGACCTTTGCTATCTACCACGGACTTGCGCGCTACGCGCTAGGATAAAATCAGCCCTATACACAGCTCTCGATCTCCTCTTCGTGTGCGAAACGACTCTGGCCCACAGTTCTTGTGCTAAAACTCTTGCCTACGTCTGTGGTGCATCGTGAGTATCGAACCCTTACCTTCGCCTGACTGCCCACCTCTCAGGTTTTACGCCACAGCGTTGGCAGAAGCGATTGCACGGGGGGGAGGGAGCTGTCGTCAGCTTGTACTCCCGCAAACAACAGATCCCTGCATCTCCCACGGCGGGGCGCGCGCCAAGCTGGCTTCCGTGGCAAGACAAGAAGTGCCAGCGTTCACCACGGAAGGCATCGCCTACTTGTGCTCCCGCTGCCGAACTCCCGTCCTCCACCAGTGAGCCCCCGCCGATGCAATATCCTGCTCCCTGGTTGGCGGCAGTGCAAGAAGAGAACGTACCTGAAAAATCTGGCTTACCTCCTGCTCTGCTCGTGCTTTGACTGGCTCTGTGCTCCTTAAAGCTCTTTCACTCCACCCGTGTTCCTTACTACAAGCCTAAAGTCAGTCAGATCCACAGGTACTATTTGGTTTAGTTCGCTGCCTTTCACGTTTCCATTCCCTCGCTGGTTCCTGTGTCCCCCCCAGGAACACACACGGGAGCCCAGGAGGGGGTTTTACCCCTAAGCACGCACAGGGGAGCCCAGGAGGGAGGTTTCTGCAGCTTGCCAAGGCTTGCCGTAGTGCAAATACACCTGCGAGGAACGTGACCGCACAGGGTGGAAGCACCCGCTTGCCCCGCTTAGGGGGAAAGTACTTGAGCAGCTGAACACGGAGAGAGGTCAGACAAAGGCAGTGGAAAGAAACACTTCCAAAACAAAACCAGAAAACCCACTACACGCTGTTAGATGTTACAAGTGACATTCCCCTGTGCCATTTGGTCAAACAAACCTTAAAACAGATTCCCTGACAAGACTATCTCTAAGGACAAGCCTAGACCACTGACAACTGTCACCTATATGCTCTCTTGATACTTCCATTATGTAAACAAGGTTGTGTGGAATTTTTTTTTTCCTTTTTTTCATCATTTTTTCCCCTAAGATAAGTGCAGATCCTTACTTAACACACCCAGCCTAAATCTACATCAGCATCCTCAGCTTTTGAAAAACCTCACTGACGCTCATACCCGACAGTACTCTGGCTCATCCTGGCCATACTGGAAACAGAGGGCTATAGGAACAAAAACTCGGCAGAAGAATTCCTGACCACAGACGAGAGTTCACATAGAACACAAAAATAAATTAGAGTAGTGCACAGTAAAGCCAACAACAGCTAAATATTTTTATACATCAATTATATGCAGCATGAGGTAATATTGCTCACATTATGGAGGGAGATTCTTAGTTGGTTTTGTTTGTTTTGAGAGAGATTGGATTTGTCCTGTGCGTATAGAAACTCCTGTAACATAACACTGAAGTAACAGAGACTTCTGTAAAATATATACCACTATCAGATAGAAACACACACGCTCTTCATTACTTATGTATACCACAATTAAATAGGTAAGTGATTGGGTTCTTAGGATCTAGCTGAACATGATTATAGTAAGCCGTCTAGATTTTTATGGACCGTTCGGTTCTCCTTGCCGTTGTTGGAATCCTCTGACGGCGTATACTGGACCTGATATTCTTGAAGAATTTTAAAGACATCGTGGTGTCCAAAATGTAAAGCTTCGTCCATGGGAGTGTTATTCCACCTGCAGGAAGGAGCACGGTATTTCTAAGATTGGCACGTATGCACAGAGCCAAAAGCACCAAAACCCTAGTTCTCGATGTTCTGCGACAATAATTAAGCCCAGAGGCCACACTAAGCTCAGCAGCCATGAAAACACTTCCTGAGCTGAGCATAACTTTTAATTAGTGGTTTTAATCACCACTTTTTATTCCCGTTTGCAGAACCTACAGAAAACCAGGAGGATCCCGCTCCCTCTGCTTCCGTGTACAAGCTCCACGCCTTCCCCTCTTACTGGACAGACACCCCTCCCCACAGGGGCTGGAGGGGTGCAGTCAGAGCACGTCTCCTCCAGCCTGCCCATAAACCCACTCACCTGTCTTTGGGGAAAGGATTCACTTTGCATGCTTCCAGCAGAAATTTAACAACCTCCACGTGTCCTGTAAAAAAGCAGGGCTGTGAGTGTATGCATTTAACACGGATCGACGTCCCTATGCGTAGAGACAAGAAATCCTGGGGAGCAGGTACGTGTGTATGCAGAGCGACGATGCTCGTTAACAGCAAGCCGCGTGCGAGGAGCCGTTACCTTCTGCAGCGGCCACGTGCAGGGCTGTTCGTGAGTCATAGTCTCTCTGCTCCATATCCATTCCTGACAGAGCAAACCTAAAAAAAAAACCAACCCAAAAGCGATTACAGAGAAGTCTTACATAAGTAAAACACGTTACAAAGCTAGCGTGGGACATTCACCCTGTGCTGAAGGGATGACACATCCGCTGCCGAAGGAGAGGAACGGTATCGAGCACGCTGTACCTTCAGCTGCAACAGAAGGGGCCCCCGCTGCTTCGGCCTTAAAAATAAGGGGCTCAGCTCTACTCCTGCTCTCTAGTTGTTACAAAGGAATATAACAGGTCTTTGCAGGAATCCCAACAGTGAACACATCCAATTTACTATCCAACAGGGACAAGCTAAGTCATAAAGGCACAGTAAATTTACGCCAGCGGAGGACATCCAGCAAGGACTCCCAACTCAGAAACTCTTGGACAGCAGTATGGTACTGGGAGAGACCCTCCGTCACACCACGGTGTGCTGGGACAGAAGAGCTGGACTCTACAAGTTTTTCTACCCCTAACTGTATTCAGGTACATCTGAGCCAAATTAGTACCTTTATTTAGTCTCCTACAACTATGACTGTAAATGCTGCCGGATTCTACTCCGGATTAGAAAGCAAAGCTGGACTTCCTAACCTCTCCAACAACAATGTGCGTTTTCCACCCTGCACTTTGGTGGCAGTTTCAGAACTGAACCGTAAGGCAGGTGAGTACAGCCCCGACCTTCTGCCACCACTATAAAAAATGGTTGAGGAATTTGATTTCCGTACAGTCCAAAGAAACAGAAAAGAACGGGGTTAACAGGATAGTGTGAGGGTTAATTTTTTGATGCTTAGGTGGGGGTTGTTGGCTGTATTTCGGGTTGGTTGGTTTGTTTTTTTCAAGATACATACTTCTCTATGCATAGGTAGGGTTTTTCAAGCATTTCTTTCCAAATGCATTCAACCAGAGAAGTCAGGCAAAACCTGAGCTATTAAAATACAGTAATTTGGAGTGTGCAAACACAACACATTGAACCTCCAGTGCAGCTCGGATGTCCCTAGCACGGGCACAGTACACACTCGCAAGTAAACAACAACAGCAGGTACCAAACCAGCAGCTCTCCTACTGCCAACCCCTCACGGATGTTTACCTCCGGAGCGCAGACACATCCCCCGTGTAGGCAGCGAACAGCAGATTTATCACAGACTTCACCTACAGAGAGAGATGAAGGCCACTTTATTTAGCTTCTTTCCTCAAAACGAAAACAAACAGAAAACCCAAAAGAGCCCAGTGTGGTCAGGCAGTCCAGTGTTTACAAACCTCTTAATTTTACCCTCTTCCCTGGCCACGTTTTGCGGTACAGGGTAAAACACTGTAAGAATTCAGTCCAGCCTGATTTGCCACCACTACTTTTCTGTCTGTCTTTCCAAGGTTGAAATTGTAAGGACAGTAATAGAACCAGAAAGCATGCATTTCTGATCTATTATAAAAAAAGATGATCCTTGCTGCATGGACAAATCATAATTTGTCAGAGGAGACTCAATGCTAAGGGAAATCTATGTTAGCAGAAGAGATGATACTGGGGTTGTTTTGCATTACAGATTTTCATTGCAAACATCTAACACAGAGGCTTTCTTGAAATCAACTCCTTTATGCAATTCTATCACATAACGAACCACTACGAGAAAAGCAAGGTTTAGAGACAGAAGTAGGATCTTTTGATATAACATCAAATAACCTCAGTGAAGCCCCAGACAAGTAGTGATTTTCTCAGCTGTATTAATTACTCTAGTAAGAAACATCACTGTTAGTCTACAAACCTGGCCCCACACACATTTTCAACACGTCTCAGCTGTAAGAACTGTGCAAGTTTTAATGAGGGACAAAATCAACAAGATAGACAGCTTTGAGCATCTCGTATCACAAACAGATTTAGCTGCTTCGGGGCACTGCTGCACAGAATTTTCCAGAAAACTTTAAACACTGCATTGCTTTTTATGTTGCGTCTACAAAGTTCTGTCACTGCCACCAGCCAAGTAACAGAGAGGAGAAAACTGATGCTGCACTGACCTTCCACAACAAGGAGAGACAAACCAAAAAAAAAATCACCTCCCTCAAGCCAGTCTCCCACAGGTTTCTGCAAAAACACTGGCCTATTTCCACAGGGCCACAGGTGAGCAGACATCTGCGCCTCTTAGAAACCGAACATCCAGGCGGTGAAAGCAGCAAGGAGAGGTTTCTCAGGGATACTTGTGTCCCCCAGCATTAAAAGAAGTCCCAGACCACCTTGTATTTTCACCTTCAGGTTAAAATCATGGAATGGTTTGGATTGGAAGGAACCTTAAAGACCATCTAGTTCCAACCCCCCTGCCATGGGCAGGGACACCTTCCACTAGACCAGGTTGCTCAAAGCCTCATCCAGCCTGGTCTTGGACACTTCCAGGGATGGGGCATCCACAGTTTCTCTGGGCAACCTGTCCCAGTGCTTGGCACAGGTTAGCAGGTCTCCGAGGCCTCAGGCACAGCCAGAGGAATCTACAGCCAACTCAGCTGAGTGCTGGTAAGTCCTGTTTCTCCTCGGGGATGGCCCAGTGACCGCAACCTCCCGAGTCCAACTGCCTGTTCTGCAAGCCTGTGCGTAAGAGCTGGAGCAGCACAAGAAAGAAAGATCAAGACCGCTGCCGCTGAAGAACTCTGCCGAGGTCAAGTTAAAGGAAGGAAACACTCAGAGTTTGGAGCAGCAGGAAGTCACACCACTGCGACAGACATTTCACATAAACACAGGGAGCCTACAGCAAAAAAAACAGGGAAAACACACCAACCCCAAACCCCAAAAGCACAAACTGAGGGAGATGGAGGACTGGAAGTTACAAAGGAAAACTAGGCTTTGAAGTGACTCCTAGTCCAAAGCTCCATACTGCAGTTACTGTAAACGCCTCCCAAGCCCGTCCGTGCTCAGTGCTTTGGGCAGCGGGGCTCAGATGGGGAACTGGCTGCAGGCCGACGGAGGAAGCGCAGCGAAACGCGAGGGCTGCCGCGGCGTTTTGGGACACACACCCAGCACATACACAGCTGTCCCCACCTCCCCATAACACCCATCAAGTACGGTGGTACGACGGGATGGCTTTTGTTTGGGTTTTCAATTTCTCTGTGTACCAGCCTGAAAAACCTCACAAAAACCCAAGTTTAACTTCAGTATGAATATGGTGAAGTTGCTTGCCACAAGTGAGATTTCAGCACATCTGACTGATCTGGGAGGCTTGACCGGTACGTGCAACAGCCTTGGGGGACTGCGTGTAACGAGTCTTTCCCGGTGGAGCCGCACGCCCACAGAAGGAGACTTGGCTAAATAGTCTCATGATGGCCAACAGCAAATCCCCATGCAGGGCTGAGGTGAGAACCGCTCCTCTCAACACAGGCCCGCTCAGAGGGTTTATTTCTAAAGGCAGAAGAAGAGCGTGCGTGTTGCTGCCTAGCTGTAATCAGCAGATCTCCCCGAACACCTCACCGAGAGCAGACCGCTACCCTGATCGGCACCCAGATGGGAAATGGAGGCCCAGAGATGGAAACGAACCGCTTTGGTTTCGCAGCGAGCAGAGAGCGACCTGGCGCCTTCTGCCTGCTGCCTCGCACGCTTCAGCGTTGTTAGAGATGAACCCAGCCCCAGGCAGGAACCAACCCCAAGCAGGTGGCCACGCTGGCCCCCTGGCCACGCCGGGCCCGTGTGGCTGCCCGCTCTGCTACTGCTGCCATGGCTCCAGCACAGCAGCGTGAGCTTGGCGCGGGAGAGAAAAGCCAAACAGCTGCGCACGCAAGGAAAACAAATCCTTTGGAAAAAATTAATTTAGCTCAGAGCTGGATTAATTCCATGAGAAGCTCTTAGCTAAAAAGGTCACTGAATCCGGATTTTAATTTCCTACTGTGTCCTGCTTCCTGAGAGCATCGTGCCCCCCCCCCCCAAATGTCTTTGAAAACATTACAGAATGTACAGGCTAAAAAAATATTACTCCCAATTTCACTGTTTCCTCAGCTGGCTGAGGAATAGTCAAGCCCAGCAGTTTAAAATGTGCTGCTAAAGGCCACACAGACAAGGCTAAACAAACAAACCCCTCTGATCTTTCCAATGCTCTTTACGTGATACTCAGGGACAACGCTGCAGGTCAGCCTTCAAAAAAGGTGTTCGAAATACCGGGGGGAGAAAAGGTCGTTTGAGTGCACACTGTTTCTCAAGAACTCTGCCATATCTGAACTTCACCAGACCCAGCGTGGTGACAAGGGACGTCCAGATGCAGCAAGGGGGAAGAGGAGGGAGTAGAACTAGCTGAGAAAAAGGCCAGCACGCTCTTCTCACGTCTGGATTTTGGTGCTCCAAACAGGACACCTTGTTGCCATTAGGGAACCCTGCCCTCCTGGCCAACTGGCTCAAAGAATGCAGTTTTAAAGGCTTGCCTGCCCAGCACAGAGGTGTGGCAATAAACGGGGATACAAACTTCAGCTCAGGGCTCCCTTAATGACAAGTAACTGTCAGAGTGAGCCTCTGTCTCTGATGCATGGCCATCTTGGAGCAGATCCCGCGTAAACGCGACACTCCTGGGGCATAACAGCACCCAGGCTCCTGACAAATGCTCCTGGCTGTGGGAGAGCTGCGCTGGTGGGACCAGAGCTCTGTGGCTCTTCAGCGCTGCAGAACACACCGGAGAAATTACGCCATCTCGCCTGGAAGCGTCTCCGAGGCGCAGTTCTCCACACCACTCAAACCTCCTGACGCTGCAGCACAGTTCATCTGCATTTACGACACCTTGGCTGTCTTCCCTTGGCACCTGCGCCAACAGCCGAGGGTGATGCAGCTCAATTCCCCGATTTACACAGAACGCCTGACAGACGGTCTTCTGAAACTGCGGATCCCGGCAACACATTGTTACCAGCAGGAGAAAGACGAGTGCGCAAAGTCCTCGGTAATATCTCTTGTAGTCTCTCCTCACCTGGCTGAAAGCCACCCCTGCTTGGTAGCCAGGTCAGACCGACGTACTGGACACAGGAGCAAAGGCCCCGCTTGCCAAGAGACGCTGCATGCGCCTCCGCGCCCCGTGCCGGAAGGGCTGCGGCAGCCGCTGCTGTACGTGCTGGGCTTTCGCACCCATTGTTAACAGCACACGGCATCGCTAATCCGGCTCAGCGCTGGATTAACTCTGAAATTCAAAAAATAGATTTTTAAGCTGTCTAAGGTGAGTGTTTGTCTAGTGAACCAGGATT
Source organism: Eurypyga helias (assembly GCF_000690775.1). NCBI lineage: Eukaryota > Metazoa > Chordata > Aves > Eurypygiformes > Eurypygidae > Eurypyga > Eurypyga helias. The sequence continues at coordinate 26,054 of NW_010244808.1, read as the reverse complement.
AACGTTTCATACTGGGAAGAGACCGATGACTACAGACCTTCACAAACGGCCACATACTGATGAGTAACGCAGGAGCAGAGAGTTTACGTGAGCCAAGTGGGACTGCACAAGGTAATAAAAAGCTCCCAAGTCAACACAAGTTTGACATCACAGTACCGCTGTTCTGCTACTTTTCCTAAAGCTGATTCCATGACGAGGGTCAGAGCATGTAGCAAAACATTATTCCTGCTCTCCAGAAAAATTACAGATTTTTAGATACTTATTTTATCAGTGGAAAAAACCAAACCCTGAAATCTAAAAGTTGCCAACACAAATTCTGAAACAGCAACGGTAACCTATTTAAAAAACCCCAGACACACGAAACAGAAAACTCAACAATGAAGAACAGCAGAAAATGTGAATCCAGAGCACAAATTAAACAACCCGGTCACCCAGTTTTTACACACTGACTGGTAATCCAACTACGCTGAAGCACAGCCTATAGATGAACTTTCTCCCTGCAAATAAGGTTTCTAAATAAAATTCAGGAAAAAAAAGCCTGCTCAAAATTAATTTTGAAGCTTTAACTCCAAAATTAAACCTAAAATGCAAGTAGTCCCCAAAAGGACAAAAATAAACCCAAGACTGATCTGAAAGATGAATGCACGTGCCTCTCCATTCAGACTCCAGACAGGGCTGCTTATCTTTACAACTGGCCATTTTTATATTTACAACTAACTTGCAATAAACCGGAATCTGCTCTCCAGGGCCCACTGACAGGCTGGTGTGGAAAAATCACTGTTCAGGTCTAAAAGACAGCCACAGGTTTCCTTAAAAACATCGTTTTTCAATATGAAATTAAGCTGGTTGTTGTACAGAAAGGAATCTTGATTGAAAGTCAGTATCTTTGCAACCGAGCTTCTGCATTGTTTCCCCTGAAACAAAGTGAAAGTTATTACCTAAGGGTAAGTAAAACGTTTCCTTTTAAAAACTAAACCTGAACTGTAAACAAACACCCAACTCCAACAACAGGGGTTTGTCAAAAGCACTGAACTCGCGCTCTGCCCTCCCACTGCAGTTTCTCACAGCTTTTAAAACTGCCAGTGTGGGTCTGGCACAAGCAGAGCTCTCGCATCCCGCGTGCCCCAAGGACTCAGAGGTATGTAGACGTGCACCGTGCCAGTGGCACACGGACACCTCTGGCACACTCGGAGCTCGCCACACTCAGCTCGGCATCACCTCCACGTCACAGCCAGGATGCGAGCGTCTGTGCCCACCCGCGTGCCCCGCTCCGGCACAAGCAGCCTGCCGGGGTACAACACCCGTCTCGGCCCGGTGTTTTACGCACCACATCCCAGGCTAGTTCAGGTGCCGCCCGGGTGAGGGGGAGTATTTCTATGGATGGACAGTCCACAAAGACACCCTAAGCAGCCTCCAGATCAAGCCACAACGTCACCTTATTCTACAGAAAACTAACAGGTACGTAAGAAAAGATAATTTCTCTAAAAAACTCAAGCATGCAAAAATAAGTCTTCCCCCATGAGTGAGAGCGTTCAACAGGCCACACTGACCTCTAGCGCAACCCAACGCCTCTAACAGAGCCTCCTGCCCAACCTCACATCAACACAAGGCTCACAAGGAGTTATGAAGTCAGAATTCCTAGGGAGAGTCTTCGTTCTCATTACACTAGAAGTAATAAGAGGATGGGTGAATGCATTAATGCATACACGTAGTGGCGTACAGAAATATCTGAAAATACAAGCATGGCCAGCTGTTCCATAAAACTGTAGTTTCTCCTTCAGGACTTTTTCTGCCACCTCTTCAGCCTATTTTCTGCACTACTGAGCCTCATTTCCTCATGTAATTAAAATAAAGTGCAGAAAACTCTAGAATCTGCAAATATTTACCATTCTGTGTTTTGAAACCAACACAGGAAACAAGACTTTGTCACTATTTGCCTCTGGTCCCTCCCTAACGCACCAGCTCTCAGGTCTTCTCCTCTAGATGGTGCGAGCTCCCCTGCAGCTCGGGACGGACGGCGACACCCGGCCCCGTTAGTTTTACGAGCTGCGGGTGCAGCATTTATTTTTGGAGTCGAAGCTGCACCACTACCTTTCAAAGCTGCTACCACCAAGTTTATTTTTGGAGCCTCCCCGGTGGAATTAACTCGAAATGCCACTTGCACAGTGATTATTCACACAGCCTGGGCTGTGGGTACAAAACGATCTGGCTCTCAGAACACTTGTTTATTCCTCAGTGACTGCCTCAGTTTTAGCAGCCGTGTTGAAACACAATTCGTGTCTATACTGAAAGCTGCTTCTCCCATGAGTTATGTCTAGGCTGCAGCCACAAAGGAGGCTGTATTTTTATGTATAAATACCCAGAGCAGCTTTAAACCAACTGTACCTCAGGCAAGCCAGTGATTTATTTACCCAGGTCCACAGAGGAGGTTCTCAAGTCTCCCCGTGGCTGTATCACACGGCAGCGCAGTACGGACAGCTGTCAGTCTGGCATCGTTTCGAGGAGTTAACCACATTCAGGACTGTGACCAAGACCTGTTCCAGCGCTCTGCAGCCTACATACAGACCCTTACTGCACCTGCAGAGTTGAGCTGATCCCACGGAAACATAAGGAATAGGTTATTTTAGGTAATATTACTGCTTAGTCACGAATTTGTGATTCATTAAAAACAGTCAAACGTGCTGGTCAACTCTGTATGTTGAAAGGGTTTTCTGAACTTTGAATTACCCACCCAGCTACAGAGGAGGCTGGCAGCCAGCAGGAAAAGTTATGCAGTCCTGAGATGTATTTTTTTTTTAATTGTCAAGCTGTTCAAAATCCTAGTATGCTTTTAAACGTCCTCTTGTTGCAATTCAACCTTTAAAACGGTTTCAAATCCAAATCCAATCTTTTAGAATAAAGCTGGTCGTTTTCTTCTTCTGACTAACCACGTTTTTCCACTGGCAGGTAGGTATCTGACAGGAAAAGTTATGCAGTCCTGAGATGTATTTTTTTTTTAATTGTCAAGCTGTTCAAAATCCTAGTATGCTTTTAAACGTCCTCTTGTTGCAATTCAACCTTTAAAACGGTTTCAAATCCAAATCCAATCTTTTAGAATAAAGCTGGTCGTTTTCTTCTTCTGACTAACCACGTTTTTCCACTGGCAGGTAGGTATCTGACAGTACAACTCTATGGTCCTAGGTGTGTCCCTCCACAAGTCTGAAAACAAAGCCAAGAATTTTGACTCGGTTCATTTCAGACTCAGAAGCACCAAAAGACATCCCTGTACTGGTAGCTCAGTCTCAGCACCTGCCACAGACGCTGTGCCTGTAGCTGAACACACAAAACCTTTAATTAAACCAAATATATACACTGAAGATCTCTTGACACCAGGAGAAGAATTAAAAAAACCCCAAACCACACAATAAACCCCTTCCTTCATCCTAAGGACAACTGTCAATCTCCCTTACTGGGCAATGGATGGGCTACAGTCGCACAGGGAAAAGGGCAGCTCTCCTGCAGGTGAAGGTTGAGCAGAAATGGTTTTTCTCTCTCTCTCCCTACTCAGCTACTGTTTCAAATACATTTCTCACTCACATTTCCTTCAGATTCAAACCTTCTAGAGATAGGTCAAAGTATCAAGTACTAGACTACGCCTACCTGAAATTGCAAATTACAGAGTATCAATAATGCATTTAACAGTAAACTGATTTTCTTCACCCATCTCTGCCCAAAGACTTTTTTTTCATCAGAATACTTAAAAATAATCTTGATATTTAAAAGCATGTAAAAATGATACTTGCTACAAGCTAGCACAATGCTGTAACTGTTTCTCCATCTCTTCTGCTCTATTATTTTGCATAAAATTCTAACACCCTAAAAAGGACACAGGAAGCAGAAATCAGGAGCAGAAGGTTACCTTGTCCTTCAATCACATTTGGGGCTATGAAAGACAGACAAAACCAGAATTCACCTCTTCCAATGCCAAACTCTTGCTCGTAAGATGATCCTCAAGTGGACATAAAGTTCTGGAAAAAGCCCGTCTCACCGGTATCCCTCAAAATGTCATCTCCCTACCCGTTAATTTGTACTAGCAGGCAGGAGGCGCAAGCTCTTCAGGGAGTTAAAAAACAGAAAGAAATCCTTTAACGCATCTGGAGAAAAAGCAAGAGTCAGATAGGGCTGAGCTCAGTTCTATAAAACAGCCTCTGGATGCTCAGATGATTGAATTTCATTCCTCTGTTTTTTAAATAAAGGAGATGTAGCATCTTGTAAATGAAATTTGAAGTACTATATATTTCCAATATACTCTGTGAATCCTTAAGCAATGGTTCACTTCATGCTATGGGGTTTTTTTGTTCAGGTGCCTGAAAGACAGCAACAACGGCACTGGCTGAGCTGTCCTCGCAGAAGGTGGGCTACAGAAGCAGAGACCTGGTTTCCTGACAACAGACACCGAGACTTCGCAATGACTTAATATTTACAGTTCCTGCTATTGATTAATTCTAAAGTATTAGTAAACTGACTGTTTAAATTACAGATAAGACTGTTTAATTAAAATTCATTGAGTTAAATAATCAAACAAAATGTTTACCATATTAAGGGAAACATCTACTTACCTTCAATGACTGATTCTTTCAGAAAGCCCACGCCCATCTACTCCACTCCGAGATGTGTAAACCCCAGGGGCCAGCCGGGGCTGTTTTGGCCAGCCATGTTTCTCGATCCCACCACTGCCTCCCCCAGTGGAGGCAGAAGAATCCGTCCTTCACCAATACTGACTCCAGAACTTGAGCTCCAGATGTGGAGAGCAGGACTCACAAACTGAAATGGAGTTGAGCCCCTGCATGCAAGCCTCCTCCCCCCTCAAAACCAGGGCATCCAAACTCATTTTTGTCTACAAAAAAAAGTACACCATGAACATGCCCAGGGTGCATGGATGGGGCAGTTTCACCTTCCCCAGGCCATCACTAGGGGCAAGAAGGACTCTGTATGCCATCAGGAAGTGTTGTGGGAGGAACAGTGACTAAGTGACCGAGTCTTTCCCCTTCCAGCTGATAAAACTACCATCAAAGATGAACTGGTTCAAGGGGTACACAGAAAAAAGAACACGCAAGTCAGAGCACAAGAGTCAAAGGCAGTGACTCCATCAGTATTAGATTTCAAGATCCCAGGAACAGAAGCTTCTCCAGTTGGAGGACAAATCCTGCAAGAAGGCCTTAATATTCCCTTATACACAATGACACTGGGCAATATTAAAAGCGGGCACTAGGATGAACACAGGCCATATCACTCTGCCATGGATTCCTCTGAGCAACTCACAGGTGGCCCTGATTTGTTCAACAGCAACAGGAGGCAGTCAGTAATGAATGCCAAAGCTTCCCCGGGCCTTCCATGATGATGCAGCCAGTGCCTAGAGCTTCCCTCCCCACGCACACGCACGCTTGGCCAACGACACGCCTGGTAGAAGAGCAGCTGATCTCCAGTGCCACTCACTAACAGCAACTTGCGGATGTCTTATGCTCTGCTTCACACGTCATTTTGGGGATGACTGTGTTCACTTGAAAAGGTAAGAACAATGAGAGAAACTTGATTACCGAAACTGCCTTGACCAGATTACGGTGAGCATGGTCATGCTTGGCTCTACCTGCTGTTTCTGTCTTCTTCAGGTATCAACGAATTAGTACACTTTTTACCTCTGGAGACAACTCAGAATTAAGCCTATCACTCAAAAAACTCCTAAAATGGGAAGTAAAAAATTTAATTGTCTTTCACTAGACTTAATACCTAAAGTTGGCTGATTCCACATACTGACAGGGTATTTAAAAAACCCTTCACGGACATTCGTAAACTCATAAATTGTGCCAGCAAGCAAATTTTTTTAAGCCCTAATACGTAAAACCAAAGTAGAAGAACTATAGTGAATCAGGCAATGACAAAGAACTGTGACTTAACAAGAGGGAATAATAGAAAAATCCAACCTGGCTCCTGTCCTGATGACGTAAGTTGTTACTGCTGTGTTCTTTGCCATGAACCACATGACAAAGGAATAGTAGGTAGACAAATTGTTTCAACAAAAAGTTTACTAGATCAAGTGAAATGTTTAAGGCATAAAGACTTTCACCCTTCAAGACAGAAGATGAATACCAGGCAAATTTTCAGTTTTAAGTCGTATTCATTTGCCATCAGTATTTTGGATGGAAATACTTAAATGTTGGTGCCATGTCCAAAGCATCAGTTATGGGGAAAAAAATTAATGACCCTCTCAAAGGCTTTAAGTTTGCTGTCAAACTTTTTCAGCATTTCTTACCAGCATTTCTTACCAATTAATGTTTTGTCAATTAATTATGATGACTGGAAGTTCAAAAAAGGTAAAATAGTTAATTCTCACAGAAAACTATCACAGGAATCTTAGGGTCATCATCTCATGGTATGACCTTTGGTAGCTCCTGTTCAGCCCTTTCATAGGCTAACCCCTGCGAACACTTCACACAAAAAACCATACGGACTGTATACAGAAAACTTCCCAAGGGGAACGAACACTGACCAGCTAACTCTGGATGCAGGGGAAAAAAAAAAAACCCCAACAAAAAAACCCACCAAAAACGAAGAGCCTTTGAAGTAGTGGATACAGACATGACTAACACTGCAAGATTTGGGACCAAAGGACTGGGATCAACAGTAGTCACAGGAATAAAGCAGACTGCTGATGGGTGCTTTGGTGACGCTGGCTGTATTGAGCAGATGGGACAAAAGAACGTCTGCCCTTTCAAGGACCTATTGACTATGACCGATATTCACACAACCCAGTAGAGTAATGCTCCCGCTTTTTTTTCTTTTTTTTTTTTTTTTCAGACAACAGTTTGCTCTTAACTACAGGACTCGAAGCTGGAATTATTCCCAAAATAAGAGGATGTTCTCAGAATATATTTACTGAAACTTCACAACTAAGAGACTGCTGACACCCTACAGGCTAAAAGCAGAATAGGGCAAGTCTTGACAGAAACTCTACCCTTGTTGGGAGGGTTGTTTCTAAACTACCAGGAACCACTTTCTAGAAATCCTCTTCTAATTTCTAGACTATTTAATAGCTGTCTTTCTTCCACTGGAAATATTAAACAGACCTTCCACCTCCAGTTTCATCTCCAAACCTGGGGAACAGTCCTATTATTCCCCATCAGCCTTTGGTACATGGGGCAAAACACACTCAGCTGTTCTATTCAGCTTCTCCACGTCCTCAGTCATAATTCTTAATCCTTTTCTGCAATGGGGGGTTTTGGTGGTTTTTTTGGTTTTGTATTTTTTTGGGTTTTTTTAAGCAGATTTGATCACAACAGTTTATTCTCCAACTGAAATGACATTTTAACTAGTTGTCCTGAAACAATTACAGGTTGGAGAACTTCAAAAGATAAGTCCTTTAAAAAGAAGCATGAAATGCACTTACCACACAGAAAGCCAAAGCTACTCATATAACCAAATCCAGGTCTACCAGTCCAAAAAAAAATGATACTGAATGAGTAATTCCTGAACAAACAATAAAGTTGCCTGCCTCAAGGAAAAAGCTGGGCTAATGAATGACATCAACAGGAAACAAGCAACACTATCTCTTCCTATCACCCCACTTGTGTTCCGAGTTCATTGTTGTGGTAAGCGCTCGGATCACAAGGGGTCTGAATAGTAACATGCTGTCCCTCAGCAAATAAAATACTTCCACATCTGCACTTCGCCTGTTACGCTTTAACAGAAAAGGAGAGGAATGCAAAGTTTTCAAATCCTGAAATCACTTTATTTTCAATGATATAATTTAAAAAATAATTGGGATCCAGCAGGAAAATACAGCAGGAGGTGAAATATTAGTTAGAGCTGACCAAAAGCCATTTTCACCTATGCACTTCTAGGACTTTCCTAAAGGCCGGAAGAACTCCACGTGCTGGTAAGCTCATCACGCACGGTGAAAAGACAGGAGTCACCATCACAAGCTGCAAAAAGGGAAACTTTCCACTGGAGGTTAGAAACAAATTCCTCACGATGGAAGCGGTAAAGCACGAGGACAAGTTCCCCAGTGAGATTACAGAAACCCCATCCTTAAAGGTGTTCAGCGCTTGACCAGCAAAGTCCCTGAGCACCAGGATCCAACTGATGTTAGAGCCTGCTCAGAGCAGGAGGTTGGACTAGATGAACTCCAGAGACCCCTTCCAAGCTCTACGACCTTATGGTTTCACTCTTAGGTTGCTTACACTCACTAGAACTTCCTACACTTCATACCAGCGGGTTACGATAACTACAGAAAACTGACCCAATTTAGGAAAAGATAGAGTATGAACAGAAATTCCCGATTTACAGCGTGCACAAGAGTTTTCTACCACCACATGAATATGTCAAATTCTGCATACCAGCTGTTTGTCAGCTCAAGCGAAAAGCCTACATAACTGCAATACTTAGCTGTTAAAGAACCTTGCAAAGAAAATAACAGATATTTGTTGACTGTATTACCTACCAAAACAATTACTTCAAATTTTCAGAATATTGAGCAGTTGAAAAGTAAGAACCAAATTCAAACAACATCACTGAAAAATCATGATGCCAAACAGATAAACACAAGTGCAAATATGGGGAGGGGAGAAGTCAGACTTTAATCCAAGTCTGACCAAAAAATAACAAAATTAATGGAGAGTGATCTCTAACAGAAGCACTACCAACTGCCCATCACTTACAAAATAGTAAGTGCTGCTTAACCAGAGAAGACCTGCTGTTAACAGGTGTCAGAGGAAATCTGGAAAGAAGAGACACAGCAGACAGCTTTTGCCTTCAGGAAGAACAACTGGTATGGAGAATGCGTGCAGATGACACTACAGAAGGCACCAGCTACATGCCAGCTGGGTCACAATCCGCGCAGCAGAAACAGGAAGCGCTACCATGCAACAGACACGCTCCCCAGTGTGCCCGCCGCGTGAACTAAATACACGCACGTATGGTTGGCTGGAACGTTTTGGGTGTAGAACAGCATTCTGGTCCTTCCTTCAACCCTGTTTCCTCATCAGCCTTAGGGCTGAAGTGTCAAAATATGTATTATTCACCTGCCTCTCCCTTTTAAAACACCTGCATGGTCCAGTTAACTCTAACAGCTTTACTCTAGGTTGTGCACCCGTGTCAGCTTCATTAAATTAAGTTGTTTAAACTACCTAAACTGGTGGGGAAAAAAAAGAAGTAAGAAAAGAACAAGGTTACATCCCTTAGGTAAGGCCCTGCTGCGCACAGAAGCATACGTGCATCTTCAGAATTAACCGAGCTGTGTTCAGAGCTGTGCCACTCAAGTCTTGCAGAAACTCTTAAATGCCAATTGTCCAAGTGATACCAAAAGTCTGCATAAAGCAGTATTGAAAGCCAATAATAAAATTAACTTCTGCTTGCATGAAAAGCAAAAGGGAAGAGGACATCTCTGTTTTGCACACAATGTTCTCCGGAAGGAACAAATAGTAGAGCAGAAACCACACTTGATTCTAAGTCGCTTAATAATTTAGACTGCAAGAAACTACTCAAAACACCAGGACACAAATTCCCAAAAGAAAACGGGGCTGTGCATGACCTATCCTTCAGAAGTACGTCACCACACACGCTGCTCAGTCACGAGTTTTCTAGATGTGACAAGCGTGGAACACAGATACTAGCACGATGAAAAAATAATTAAGTCTTCGTTAGACTGCCACCTGATTTAAAGCCTCTTGCCAGCCCTGCAACTGCTATAGACATTAAGGATATTCAAATTCCTCCAGAGACTCTGCACTGAAGATAATTTATTAGGTCTACGTAATCATCCCAGTTCAGAACTCTGCTGAAAATGCCTGTTATTCTTTCACTGGAATAACCGCTTCCGAACACGCACCAGAAAACAGCAGCAATATTAAACACAATTGAAAAAATAAAACAGTAAAAGCCTATAAACAATGTTTAGGATACTAAAACATTACATATAAATTATGAAGCTCATTATTAACTACTTTGCTCACAGCATCAATGACATGTATGTATCAAGACCAAGAGAAACAAGAACAATAAACCCAACATACTCTCTGCTCCCCCCGCCCGCCCTCTTCTGACTCCGTTGCCTTTTTATTCATCTACTCACCCACCGGTCTTTTGACACAAGCGCACAATGAAAACCAAAATTCAAGAGCCAAAATAACCCTACAGTAAAGAACCTGTGGGTCTCTATTACTCTTCTACCTTCCCTCGCCTTTATGACATTTAGAGGTTAAACTCTTTTGATATGTGGTATTTTATGTAGAATGAACATACTGATTTTAAAAACTAGTACAAGTAACTGCAGTTTATAAACTAATCTATGGAAAAACTGAATTAGTAATTATTGCCATCCTCTGTCTCTGGTAACAAAATCTTGCCTCGGAATCACCACATTATAAACACATCTTCTATTTAGTATCTTGGATAAATTTTCCTGAGAGGAAAAAAAAAAAAAGCAACCCTATGACAAAGAGCAAATGCTTTACCAGGAACCCGGATCCAACTAATCCTTGCTCAGACCCCACTGCTGCTTCCACAAGGATGTGGATTTTGGACCAACTCCCATGCTACGCATGATTTGTTAGAGGCTGTATTTTTCACTTCACAATGCTCGGGATCAACAGTTACTACCCTGGCACGGTTACCATTAACCACATATTTTCCAACTGACCAAATTGGTATCTTCAAAACCACACAAATACACAGGGATGCGAACATCCCACTGTGCCACGACGTTTTTATTAGTAAAGTCACGGCGAGAGTTTCACTACTTCGATTTTTGCTTTCAGCTTTCTAAGACAATAGTTCGATGAGAAAAAATAATTAGATTAGGGTATGAAAAGACTTAAGAAATCTTACAGAGGTTTTCAATGACTGGTTTAACTACATCTGCTTATTCCACCTACTTTTCCACAACATGACCTTTTTTTAGAACGGAGTGCTCACTGTCTCAAAAATGTGTTTGAATAAATCTGTCCTCCATTGAGAGAAAAAAAAATACAATAAAAATCAGCTTAAAATAAATTTATTAAACAATACAAAAATAAGCATGCTGGAAATCAAGATACATAAATAACATACAAGGCAAATGAAAAATGGAAAACGAGACAGGTAACTTAACAACTAAGCCAAAAAGTACAACACAAATGCTAAAATAAAATTTTAAAAAGCATTTACATTTCTAATGAAATGTTAATGATGCTGACAAAGAAAAAACAAACAAACAGCTAAAATGCTTGAATATCAAGAATTGCTATTACTGTAGCACAGATGAACACTAAAACCGTTGCAGACCCCACACGTTCAATGGCTAGCCTCTACGGCTGCGTCCTTTCAGACCCGCTCGCCAAACACGGGCTTCGGAAAGCCGCCGCGGCAGACCCACCTGCGGTCCCAGCTGCCTCTGCACCCTGCCACGCTGGCACGGCTGGCCAGACCAGGATGCTGGGAGGGTGGGCAAGTTACACATAGTTGGTCCAAAGGAGTCTCCTCCTGACCCCCTCACTAGAGGCTGCCTTAAATTCTGAGACAGGCTTCAAAAGCATATATTACACAACTGTAATATATATCTACCTAAAGTAAAGATTGTGTAAGCTGTACCCTAAATATTCTTATTATGCATATTAAAGATCTAGTCGTTTCCTTAATTTGGTATTTCCCATGCAGGACTTGCCTCTACCACAAGTTTTGTACATAACTGACTAACATAAACCCGGTGAGGATTTTTATTTTCAAGTTCAAGCCCAGATGGAACAATTTCCCATCTCAACCACCTTTTTAGAAAAAGCTTCAAATACTACTAAAAATCAGAAAATAATGTGTGTAGATCAGATCAAGCAAGACCTGCACCATACATTTTCCTTTTTGAATTACACCAGTAATTTCACCAGCAACATGTCATCACGGTAAATACCTTTCATTAGCAGCACAGACACGTTATGTATGCTCCCTCTTGCAATTGAGGGTATAGCAGGTGAAGACATGTAGTTTGGCAAGATCTGAATACCTGTTAGGTCTCTGTAACTACTAGCTTACTGTAAAATCCTCAAACAGGTAAGATATTTTTATAACTCAAGACTCTGCCTTTACTGGTTTTATTTTCCAGATAAGCACTGACAAACCTAACCTTATCATCAGCGATAATCCTAATAAGCACTGACAAACCTAACCTTATGATCAGCGATAAGATTATTAAACAGCTAATATTCACCAATTTACAACTGACATTTATTAATGACATCTGCACCACAGATATACCTCTTCATCCCAGTAGGACTTCAAATTCACTTAAAATTGATGTTCTGTATCGTTTTGGTTAAACATTTTAATCCAAGGCTTCAAAGACAGGAAGCCCATCCTTTTACAACACTGCTAGACAAAGGTTATTGAAGGTTTAGTCAGAGCTTGTTTTGAAGTGTTTATACAAAACTAACAATACCTAAACAGAGTAATTAAGAACGGCTTGCTTTCTCAGAGAACATCAGCTTTGCTTTAGGCATCTTCCTTAATTCACAAACATCCAGATGGGACAGAAGGGGGCGGGAAAAACCTAACCCTCCCCTGAGGCAAAACTCACGTATGAATGCATTTTGGAGTTTTAGATAAACTAAAAGGAGAGGGAACAGGGGAGGGCGCAGGGAGAAGGGGTGGAGGTGTTACTAAGGAGTTATCCTCACTGTCTCTCCAAACACTCAACCAGCTAATACCACTGACCATTACTTGGGCAAGTTGACAGATCTACAAACGGGATTCTGCCTGACGCGTACAGGGGGTGGGATACATCAAGTTATCTGCAAGCTTTTGAAGGGGAAAAATCTTATCAAAATACAGATTAACTTTCTGAGATTTTTAGCATCATTAAGAATCCGATGGCTACAAGCATCAAGAATTTAGCAAGTCTGTGCCCTCTGTCCAGCACTGCCCACTGAGCCTACTCGAGGCTTACACACACCACTTCAAGACACTCAAAATGATCAAATTATGCTGATGAACAGAGGCAGTTGCCTGTACAAGAATGCAAGTCCTGTTTCTCAGCAAGCTGGTAGAGGTGCAAACTCACTATCATTTTAAAACGTAGCAACTATTGATAACTTTAAAAAATTTTGCTCATGTGTAAGCAGAAGAAACCTCTGATCCTGCATATGAACATGCACACACAATAGCGGTTGAAGAATAAGTTAACTGTAAACAGTTTTAATAAAATCTACCTATCTGCTTTGCTCTGAAAATACTTCCTGCTCACTGCTGGGCTGGTTACCACCCTAAACCCAAGATTGCTTACATTCCTCTCCAGGGTGGAGCACAGCAGCATTAGTAAAGCAGACTTCTGAGTCATAACTACCAGCTGGCAGTACAAGCAGCTAGCAAGACGCTCAAAATAGTCTGGTAAGAAATCCTGCTGCTGCTTCAGTTAACTTGCAAACAAGGCAGGGGTTTTTCCCCTCCTTCTCCCAGCCCTCCCCAACCCTTTTGCTCGTTTTATTTAAATGTTAGCATGGCATATCCAAAGGATCCACCTCTGTTCAAAGCCGTTTGAAAGCTCGTATTAAAAAAAGAGGATACAGTAATAGCATGACTCAGAACCTATCTCCACTTAATACACAATTTAGACTGATGAATTTGCTGTATTTTTCTGACACCATTTTGCTTCATATTTTAATTTAAATGCTTCTATCTTTATGTGCTGACCCTCATCAGAGGAAACATCAAGTTCTTGCTTAGCTCTAATTTACTTCAAATTCTCAGATATAAACAAAGATAAACAGATATACACAAAAGTGGTATATCTTTGAAAACATTCAGATTTACCTTTTTTTTTTTTAAAGTAAATGTGTTTTATGTAAATACAAAAGTCAGTTAACAATTTTTTTCTGTTGTTTGCGTGTCCTTCCCCCCCTTGAGCTTTGACAGTCTTTTTGGTATAGCATACAGAATTCACACAAAACGCATATATATAAATGAAACACCAGGCAAACAATAGTCAAATCGAAGTTAAATCTAGAGATGCTTGAGGGTTTTTAAAATGAAGAACTGAATGAAACTAGAACCCATGTGCTTAGTTCTGCTCTCCCCGACCTTCCATTCTATACACTACGGTTCTGGAGATGTCCTCGTTTGATTCAGGTGACACTTTTTTCCATACTGTTTCTTTTAAAGCAAGTTCTTGCTGGAGATTCTCATAGTCCATTGGTCCAAAGGAATGCTAGTTGTTCAAGCAACATACATGATTTATTAGTGTTTTTGAAGGGAAAAAAAATCCATACTTGCAGTCAATACTAACAGACTCGAGCTTTTCACCTCTTCACATTAACTGTTACTTACTCTTTTCCAGTTACAAAAAATCCAAATTCCAAATTAGGTAGTTTTTAGATGCGTACATGCAAACAGAAGCACTTTAAAAAAAACAGTCAATGCCTCAGCCAAAACATTTAATGGTAATAAAAGCAAAGAGGGTTTTCCCTATCTCAAGTGCTCTCGCACTTTCATCTTTTGTACATGTGGCTGGACCGGATTCAGTTCATTCTCAGGTTGCTTATTCCACTTCCTTAGTAACAGGCACTCGCCTACCGCACTGTAACACCTCAATTCACTGCCTGTGCAGCTCTCAGCAAGTCACATGGTCTCAGACCTATCGCTGTGAAAAAATGCTACACACACGGTCTCACACTGCGGCACAGAAGAGAAAGGCTAAGCCCACCAGCTGGTCAAATCTTTATTAAAGGCAACCAGAACAGTACCACTCTTGGCAACTTTTAGCAGATACCATATACTCGTTCTCGCAAGGGAGATGAACTGCATGAAATGGAGTTATGGATCTAGTATGAAATTCCAGTACACACGCCCCTGTGATAGCGTGGTCCACCCAGGTAGGTGTCCACTGGTAACGTAACCTAACGAGTTTACCTGAGAGCTTTGATGCAATACATGTCATTGAGCAGTTCTGCATTTAGAGAAGAACTTCCCGTGTTTTGTCTGCTGCCTACAAACAACACCCCCACTAAGCACACATATTAACTTACCCGCTGATCACCGCCTTCTCTGCGAGGATCAAGCTTTTTTGCAAAGTGTCTCAAATTATCGTAGTTATGGAAATTGCACAAAGAAACCAGATCCTGCAAATATTTAAGGAACACACATTATTATTTGCGTATGACAGTCACATGCACGAGATTTATTGTACTACTACCATTCATAATTTACATCTTACCTGAGTAACTTAAACCAGTCGTAGGAGAAACCTATTTAATAAATCAATACCAATGTCTTTAAGGCCCTTTGAACATAATACAGTAATACCATTAAGTTCTACTAACAGCTTTAAACTCCTTTTTCAGGGCACAAAAAACAGGTAGCAATTTACAAAATACCTATCTTAATGTATTTCTAATCCAGCTGTATCAAACACTTCAGGCACAGGGACAATAGTCTGGCCTAGTCTGGTACATAAAAATCCAAAGGTCAATTGAAAGGATAAAACAAGAAAATGTGTGACATAAATGATTTGAATTCAGTTTGATTTATAACATGAAAGTTTTTAACACAGAAGTTTGCTATGCTGTTGTATTCTTAAAAGTGTTACATTACTGTTACTTGCATGCCATGATCATCTATCTTTTTTAGGTAACACAGAATAAATGCAGTAAAATCTTCACCTACTTTCTGTTCTATGATTTTATGTTTAAATTACCAAGAACCCACGAAACTTTAAATATTTAAACTAGAATTAGTAACTTCCGAGTACTCTTCATCTAGAGCTGTACAGATGTTGGATAAATAGAAGTATGAAAAGTTTTAACTGCTGCTCATCCACATAAACTAAGCCCTTGAGTAGTGTAAAACTGATGCTGTTGTGGATAAGCTAAGTGAAGATAAGCTGTGGATAAGCTAGTCATCCAAGTCTTCACCCCAGGAAGAGTTCATCAAAACTAACATCTCTGCAGCTCTACTGTTAGCACAACTTAAAGAGAAGGAAGGAGTGGGGAGGGGGGGAAAAGGAGGCTGCGGGGAGGGAAAAAGCCTGGTTATGCCCTCAGCTTCCAAAACATTACCAACGTCACATTTCCTATGGGGCTGTAGATGGATTAATACTCTTTAGGACTTCCCCTCTCCCTCCATTTGTAATTACTTAATTGGTATTACAAGGTGATTTTACAGGGAAAATACAAAGGATGACAACATTTGTACAGTTCACATTCTCCCACAAAACATCCTAACAATTACAAGCTACTCTACAAAATCCCTCCTGCTCCTAGTGCTGCTATCAACAGACTGTCCAGAGCCCTTTCAAAAGCAAGAGACAAAGCTAGGGATTCACGTATAAAGACACTTTTTATGTCAGATTATTTACAAAAATCTCTTTAAAAAATACATCAGAACAGCAGACTATTTAATGAGAAATTTTTTCTTTTATTGTAATGAAACAGGAGTTGCATTTCCAATGTTTTGAAAGCTGTTTACTTTATGACTGGAGAGGAAAAGAAGCCTATAAATAAAGCTCTACAGCTCCTAATGCAGCACACAGAAAACTGCTCCTTCACTACTTCATGAAATGTTCCTTTTCAAACCTTTTCCACAATCCATTTCCCCAGTGTTTTGGCACTGTATTTTCTCACTGCTCACCGAATTTAAGTGTTATTAATTACTAAAATGCCAACATCTCTTCCTGGCCTTTCACCCTTGGATCAGATGAATCCTGCTAGGTATGGAAAAGTAAAGACTCACTGTTTAATTCACTTAGATCTCAGCTGTACCTAACTGAAGCTCAGCAAGCACCAGCTGCAAAAGACAAAAAACCAAGCCAAACACTAAAGGACATGCTGCTTACATGACAGAAGTGAATTCCTTTAACACTGTTGCCCATCTTGTCCAAAGGAGGCGACCAGCACATCAAGCCCATGACATTAGGAACAACCAGAAGAATTCCACCAGCAACTCCAGATTTTGCAGGAAGACCAACCTGTAGAATAAAACAACAGTGAAAAATGCTTGCAGAGGACAGGAACTATTGCAACACAACACATTAGCATTTTACTGAACGTTATTATGCAGCACTTGTAAAATGTAGATCTGGGAAGTAATTTAAGCTGGGAAAGAATTATTACGTATTATTACGTAATTATTAAGTATTATTACGTATCTCTTTTTAGACAGACAATAGCTCGCGGCAATCTGAGGTATGCCATCTTAGTTATTTGCTCTCAACAACATAGAGTCAGTAATACAGTGACAAAGATGACTTGCAATCTACTATAAAAAAGCAATTATGACTCAGCAGTAGTACACAAGAGCATCTGTCACAAACAGCTTGCAACACGGGAGTATTACAAAGCCATATACATTGAAAAACCTTGACTTGGAAAAGGTACAAAACAAAACCCAAGACAAGAGTCTGTCCATAAAGCTGTAAAATAACCTACTTATTTATGGTCTGGATAAAGGTGTTGCTTTTTTCCAATAGAAACTAACATGTCATATATCCCTACAGCTAACGAGGCAGTAACTTTTAGGTCATACAAAGCATCATAAGAAATTTTACATGTAAGCAAAGAGGAAAAACCAAAAACACTCAAAACAAATGCTGAACACAGATAAGGTGCAGTACATCTTGAAATACTTGCATATGAGAAACATACTGCTGGAAAACAGAAGCATGGTACGTATGCTGCGTACAACAGCTGCTTTTACAACACGTGAGAACAACTCATGAAACAGCCCAAGTCAACGAAGAAAAAGCAACTGTCTGCAAAACTTTTCTGCTGTCCTTTACTCTCACATAGCAGGATTTCTCCAGTTCAGCTGTTTCCAGTTACATCTGCATCAATCACCTGTTTCTTCCATGAACAGCCTCCCTTAAAGGGCAGTATTTATGTTTCAACATGACAAGGATTCCCAAACAAATAGTAACTTACACTTAACCTAATACAGAATAGTAACTACGGCAAGGTAGGTACTGTGTACTAGTCGTGCCATAAATTCTAGGTGAGACTTTCCCACATGGTTTGTTCAATTTCGCAGCAATCCATGTGACCCCCCTACCCCTTACCTCAGAAGCAAGTCGGCCCTGGAACATGGAAACCAACAGCACAGATTAATCTTGTTGGTCAGCTATGATTAGCATCTGAAAACCACTTACATGGAAGGCAAACTGCCCTGAGAAGTCATACATGCCACAGGAATGCATTAAGCTCAAGGTATTCCGGACCGCTTCAGGACTCAGGACTCTTTCACCAGTGATAGGGCAAAAGCCACCATTAGCCAAGGTTGCTGCCATCACGCTTGCCGATTCACACGTTACTTCGATTGAGCAAAGCTTATGAAAAAGAAATGGAGATTATAAGAACTGATATTTCTGGCACAACAAGGCCAACTACAGAGGGTCAACAACATGTCTCTACAGAAATAACATTTGTTACAGGTGACGCTAGTAGCATCAGTTAATATGGTCTGAATCTCCCTACTACACAGATCTCAGCAACTGTGTGCTAAGCCCTCTCAATCGGTTGGGATAGTATTTTACATGGGTTAGTGTCTCCACTTGATTCCTCCCGCCGCCCCCCCCCGGTGTTCCTTTGAGAGGAAGAGGTCTAGGAAACAATATCAGTATTTTGCATCTGCTTAGATGGCAAAGCCACAGAACGACAGTTTTTTTCAATTTGAGTTTGTTTTGTGTGGCTTTTTGTTAAGCTTTAGAAGACCACACACACACACATATCTTAAAAGTACATTTTAAAGCTGCAAACTCTATCACATGCAAGTTGCTGATGCAGCCTTATTTCACCTTTCTCTCGTATATGCTTTTTTGATACGTTAATGCTACGACCACACGATAGTTCCTCCCAGGATCCCTGCTTCAGTACAGACTATACATACTTTGGTGACACATCAGGAAATGTGATAAGATGCCATCACCTGATGCTGCCTCATTTCTGCAGAAACCAAAAGATAAGCTGGTTTCAACCTGAAGCTGAAATGCTACTCTGAAAAGTAAACAAACTAGTGCTTGTATTCTTGCTTTTGCCAAACAGTCATTACATGATACTTCATGAAGTTACCTAAGCCAAGTTTGCATGAGTAGTTACTACCTGGAATTCTTATTTTCCGGGTGCCAAACTCAATACATCCTAGTCCAATCAACTGGAGTTGCAAATCAAGAGATTGTCAGAGACGCATCTAAAATGGCAACTGTGTTTTAAACATATGAAGTATTACATAATATCACCTACTTTGAGAAAAAAGTGTTTCTAGGTTGTCAATTTAAGCACCTGCATTTTGCACTTCGGTTCTCTAAAATGAGAATAATCCATCCTCACTTTACAGAGACAATAGGAAAATAAGTTTATTCCTGCTCAGAAAGTTCCCAACTACATAAGGAAGGAAGGAGCATTACAGAAACGCAAAGAAAAGAAATAACTAGCCTTTCAAGGAGAATCCGAGTACGGTGTTGGAAAGTAAGCGTTGTACAGTGACAAGAAAAGAAAAACAGAATTGCTGCTCGTGTATGAGCTGCCCTTTTTCTGAGTATGGAGTAAAAAGGGGATTTTGCAAGGGGGGAAAAAAAAAAAGGACACACAGTCATGAAATTAGAGACCGTAACGCACGAAAATGAGGCCAAATTAAGATACATCAGAAAAGTTAGTTTTGGCATTTCTTATGAGTATCTGTGCACTCAGAAGCATATCAGGACTTGAGGCAGTGGGATAGGAAGCATTTAATAAGCATGTTTAAACAGTAAATTCAAATAAATTACCGGTTTTATCTGGTAGTAACAGAAGTTCAGCGTAGACTATTAGCTTGTACCTAGTTTCTAACTCAACAAGAGGTCAACTAAGGCTAATGACTTACACTTTACTTATAAACAGTCAATTTACAGGTTAGAGCAGGTGCATTCCAATACAAAAAACTGATATAATTTGCATTTTAAAAATACATTGTTTATAATTTGCATAATAAGAGTAAATCTCATGAATCAAAACCAGATTAATTTTGAGAACTAAACTCTGGATTTTTTTTTTTTTTAAACTATCCCAGATGGAATGAATCAGTAACACAACTTCAACTGCCTCTTGAGAGCTACATACCACAGAGCTGAGTTGTGAACGTTTTAACATTAGGAAACCCTGTCTGAGGAAATGCCTCAAACTTGCCAAGTTCTCATTTTGTGACAGTTGCAAATAAATTGCTGAAAATCAAAAAGAAAAAAAAAAAGGTGGGAGGGGCGACCTTGTTTTACTCCTAAGCATTGATTTAAACAAAAAGGAGGAGATACTTGTATTATTTCATTTGTTAACACTACCCTTGAGCTTATAACAGAGCATGCATATACTATATCTTCGTTAAACATGGAGATCAAAGTACTCCAGAGTACAATAAAGAGCAGCAACCCAATGAAGCAGAAGTAGTTTGTCAAACTCACTGATCATACATTCTAGGATTCTGACTACTAGTGTTTTAAATACTACTGTTAGTCTGCATTAGCAATGAAGACACCCAAGTACATCCCCTAAACAAAAGCAAGTCTGGATACATCATTCATTTCCAAACGGAATTTAACAGAGTTGACAAGTTTAACTATAAGCCATTAAAACCTTCATATCTATAAAGAAATCAGCTTCTACTGCTTATAATAGTAATACTAAGTCTATAATCAGTCTCAATTTTTAAGTGAGTTACCTGAAAATAGAAGTCTAGTATAGCAACCATATCCGTGCCTTCAGGGAAGCACTAAGAAAGAAAAATAACAGTCTAAGTAAAATTGTAATTTTTTTTAAATATAGCTTTTAGAGTGACATATATTAAACTATAATTCTGTCAACTTAAGCATTAGGCAGGCTTATATTTAAATCAATATTTAATTTTAACAAGTAGAAATATTAGATGATGTCAGATTTCAAAACAGCAGCGCAGTGAGGTCAAGAAGCGAGGTATCAAGAGTATTTTTCCATACGGCTTTCAATGTCTTTAGATGAGCCAACTGCAAAATGCATCCAGGAGATTTTTAAAGTCACCTGTGCAGCACAGATTATGCTTTTTATGACAAACGAACCAAATTATCATGGCTACGATACAGAAAAGAGGTTACAGGTTATTAGAATGACAGGAGTATCACACTTCCTAAATGACAGCATTCCGAGTAAAGAGTATGAAAGCAAACACCGTATTAGAATAATTTAGGTCATACTGTACACCAAATGAATGAAAAATCTTCACAGAGATTACCCCAACACACAGCCTTCAAAGCACAATAAACAAGAGATCAACCTTTTTTTCTTTCAAGTAGTAGCCGATTGCAAAGTTTCTATCTCCACTCTCTCTCTCAGACTGGAACCTTGAAATAAAAAATAGTAATTATAAAAAAAAAAAGACAACACATCAAACTTTCAAAGAATGCTGAACTTCAGACACGTCAATTCAATAAAGCTGCATGTAAAGGAGACCTCACTTCTAAACATAACCATTCTACTAATAGGCCAGAAATAGCCATAGCAGCTCACCCCAGTACACCCGGTTGGACAGTACTGGTTTCCCTAAACATACGTATGCTGACTTGGAAATAAGGCAAAGAAATGTAAGATCCTGCTCTCAGGAGTGTTTCTAAGGCGGCAATAGTGTGATGAAACATGCCACAAGGGGCTGTAGCGAAAGGGACGTTCACTGACCACACCGACCTAACCAGAGAGGAACCTGAGGACCAGGCCGCAGGTCAAACAGA
This sequence comes from Eurypyga helias, assembly GCF_000690775.1. NCBI lineage: Eukaryota > Metazoa > Chordata > Aves > Eurypygiformes > Eurypygidae > Eurypyga > Eurypyga helias. The sequence goes on along the minus strand of NW_010244808.1, from coordinate 4,345 downwards.
GACCAGACTGACGGCTGCACAGCTTATCGTGATGGCTGAGTTCAGGGTGAAACCCAGAGGAGGGCTCCGTATGGATACAGGGGCAGGTAGTGCTCGCCTGTCTGGGTCCTTCCACGGCAAACACTTCGACATTAACAAAGCTCAGGAAAATCACCAGGGACTTCATTCTGCTTCTCCGCGTGTGCACGCCAACTCACAGCCTGGAGGCAACTCTGCTATATGGAATCTTTATGGTTTTTCCAGTGCTGCCTCCAAACGCTCAGACTTTCTGGAATGCTATACAATGAGGTAATGTGGGAGGAATTGTTTTAGACAAAAAGTTAAATATGCAAAATAAAAAATAGCGTAGAGTCCCAACTGTACACAGTATGCCGTCTAAACATTTGATATGCAGCAATTAACATGCAGAATTTAATTCTTATTACGAATGCCGGGAAGGTAAGATTTGCACTTACAGCTCTCACTGCCATAGCACCAGAAGGCAGCATCATGACATTTCAAAGAGGTAACCAACACTTCTGTGAGGCTCAGCCACACGTCGGACACACAACTTCACTTCTTATGAATTTTGAGCCAGACGTCCTCTCACATTAGGGATTCAGTGGTGTTTTCAATGTAGATAACTACATTTTGCCATAAGCTCAATAAGCCAACTATCAGTTGAGGCATTTTCCACCTAACGTCATGAAGTACGTAAAACATACTTACGTAGCATTGCTGAATCCCACATACTCATTACCAGCCATCTTATTCATGAACTGCATCACCTGTTAAGAGACAGAGAGGAGGGGGGAAAGGCATGCTAACATTTTCAGACAAAGAAGTTATAACTGATACACTTTCAACCCAGCCTTACCCTAAACCTGACCACAACTGTACAAATGCGATCCAAATCACTAAACGTTTAAACCACCAGGTAAGGATAACAAGACAAAACATTTGAAATCCCTGAAATTTCACTTGCACTTCCCTTGCCATCTTGAGACTTTCACCACTGAATTTAGTTAAAAGAGGAATGTTGTAACGTTAACTTACATAGTCAAATTTTTCTGCATTATTTGCTCCTTGCTGCAAGAAAAGAAAAAATAATTTACAAAAATTGTTAACGTAAGAAAAAAAGTTAGTTCACTTAACAGTATTAGGATTTTTAATACATATAACTAAGGTATGAGACTAAGAATAAGATACTACAATCATTTCGTATATTAATGAAAAAATTAAAGTGTTAGATAAATATTTAATTATCATTTAATTTAAATAGTCCTATAAGAGACTTTTAAAACACCTGTATGTTGGAAATAACTGAAAATGGTATGCTTTATTTTAAGTATTTTCTATTAAACTTTACATGTTTAGCGTAAGTAAATGTAGTAGTTAAAGCAAAACATACAAAAGTAACCACAATCAGGATAATTATAAAACAAAAACACTAACTTTTTATAGATTAGTAACCCAAAGGTATGCTTATATTACCAAGAGAGCTGAGCATAGGAAAGTTCAGGCTGCTGAAGTTAAAATATTTCCATGGCTACCACCCACACTAAGAATTTAGATTGAAGTCTTAAAATAAAGTGTTACCCCTTACTATGAAAATAATTACATTTAATCAAAAATATCTGATTTAATTAATATCTGATTAGTGTCCTACTTATTAAAAATTAAACAGAAAAGTAGAATTCCACATCACAGAGTACATCATGGTGCTAACAACGTAAGGAAAAATCCAAATCCAACCTAATAATGATGTAATTTTTAGGGTTGCTTGGTTTGTTTTTTTAGGGAGGACAAAGGGTGTTATTTTGGGGACCTTTCTTTTTTTCCTCTCCCATTTAAGACCGTTCTCAAATTTAGTAGCTGCCAGTTAAATGTATGAATTCTTTACAGGTCTCTGACAGGCGACCTTTCACATAAGAGGGGTGGGAGGTAAAAAAATAGCACATGGTCTACCGGGAGGAGTTTTTAATTCTTTTGAAGCAGCCAAGCAGATTTTTTTACGGAAGTTTAAAAGACAATGGCATCACATGCATAAGTGGAAACAATGTATCTGGAGGAGATGTTTTTTGTCAATAATTTTAGTATTAAAGATAGTCTATTCAGATAACAATACTGAAACATATCTCAAACAACTCAAGACACTACTTGCACTGCATTGACTATGGGAACAGGGAAGGAAGTGGAAAAAATTGAAGCTTTGTATCAACCTGTATTTTACTTAATGAAATGTGTAAAGCCAGTCTCATTTCCCACTCTGCATGTGGATTAGGGTGTTGCAGATAATCTCTGAAGCCCATGCATCAGCTCATCTACAAGAGGATGTGCAGTCATACACGTACGATCACTAGCTGAAAGGAACACCACACTGTTTCATCAAAATTATGCGCCAGTGGTTACCTTACGCTTAAAAGCTAATAAACTTACTCTTAAAAGCGATAATCTCTAGCTAATTTGCAATAAGATTAAAAAAAAATCATGATACATTTCATCAAAATGTTCCTGTATAACATACCAGAACACAAGTCTTAAAAATTTAACTCCAAATCTGTTCAATGAAAAATAATTAAAAGAAGAAATTACCAACTTCATTGAACTGTTGCAGTTGTCAAAATATTCCATAGATCCTAATGCTGTAAAATATGTAACAACATTTAAACCACAAAAACCTTGTCAACCTTTCAAATGCACAATGAACATCTTTTTCTGGGAAAGTGGGTCAGCATTAGTTATGGGATGCTGCATTGATAATCGTATGGTTAGACATGTATAATAAATTGAAACAAGTTCCTTTGTTAAAAAAAAGAAAGAGGGAGAAAGGGATCATGCTTTCTGCAAAAATAAAATACACAATACTTCACTTTTTTATTTTGCCCAGTTGAAAAAAATCCCTAGCCCTTCAACAAAAACCTGCCTTTACCAGCAGCATGTAAAATTGACGGGCAAAAGACTCAACGCAAACTTTTTCCACATCAACTTGTTACTGAAAAAGGTTTCTTTTTAAAATTTACATCTAATCTCATATTTAGGGAAGAAAGTTTTCTGGATACTAACTCGGATGATGCTGGTTTACTCCTTGATGTTTCACACACTTGCACAGGTACTTGATATCAGACACAAAAGCATCGTTACTGAAATTAGAGTGCTCACATACCTAAACTATTTGCCTAAGTAATCACATGACCAAGAACTCAGTATGGATTTATAACATCGCGCGTAACTAAACCAGCAAACTTTTGCTTCATGCACAAGACGACGGCTAAAAAAACCCAACATATTAGTTTCTCTCTTTCAGCAGCTGACAGAGGTATGCTGCTCCTCCTAAAAAGCTAAAGAGACACAGAGGCAACACACATTCTATGATTAAAATCCAATTGCAAATGCAAAATCCTAACATTAAGATTGCTGAGCAACTTTTCCCTAATAATTTAAACAAATCTAAGAGGCAAGAAAATTCTGTTCTTGCACCAGTGCTGCTATCTTTAGCTTGACTGTGTAAGCTTACAAGGCTGGGGGCCCTGCGACAGCTTTCTTAAAAAGCACTTTTCAGTTCAGATGCAGTTCATCTTTGTAGAACATCAAAGGAAACGTTCCATGCACTAACCCCACAAACACTTGGCACATTTACATATGTTCATATACACACGTACAGTATACATGTTTGTGTGTATAGACATATGAGAAAACACTTCTAAATGAATACAAAATGAAATTGAAGATGTTGATAGGCAGAAAATTCAAACTTGCAGAAGACAGCTCAGTACAATTTTGTAAACACTCAAAATCACAATCGACACTATGGCTGTCAATCGTAAATTTGAATTTTTTACTGTGTCTGGTTTTAGTGATCTTCCCTTTTTTTAAAAAAAAAAAAAAAAGGTACTTTCATTATTTGTATTTCTTCTAGAAAAAAGATAAACAGTTGCATGCCTACATGTACAAAGCAGAGACCCATGGATACTTACCAGAGCTTGCAACAACAAAATGAAGCAATATTTATCAGAAACGTAGTTAATATTAGCCACTTCTCATTCATCAGCATTCTGTGTTTATGCAATTAGACCACATAAGCTCTTACCATGTGTCTCTTGTTACAATAATTTTTCAGTTTTGAATCTAAGCCAAGCTAGTAAAAACAACTGGATCATTATGAATTTATACTCTAATAATAAAAGATGATTTAAAAATTATTTTCTGGAATTTCTTTAAGCCAAATTTATAACCTAACACTATACTGTGATGAAAACATCCAGGACAAAAAATCGTAACACTACATCAACTATACTGTGATGAAAACATCCAGGAAAAAATATCATAACACTATGTCAGAATACAAGAAAACTGTTTTTTTGTA
>NW_010244807.1:504-2077 GCF_000690775.1 Eurypyga helias | reverse complement strand
CAACCCAAACCATTCTGTGAAATTAACTGAATTAACTAAATTAAGAAATTAACTAAATAATTTCTAAGTACAAAACCAATTTTCTGAAAGACTGCCCAGGTTGTTGTGGCAGTTTTCGGATCGTGTCCCTGTTCTCAGCTACAGCAGAAGATCAGCTCCCAGTGTCACGAGAGCCGACGTACAGGACACAGCCAAGCTTTCCCAATAACCACACAATTCTCAGCGACACCACTGAACTCCTGTAACAACAAATCTGAAGCGTGAGGTCCAGTTCAGAGCACAAAGCGACTCTACCTGTATTGCTGGAGCTAGTCTGAGGGTGGATTAGGAAAGTAATTAGACACTGGCACACACAAAAGAAACGATCTCGCACGGAGCAGATGAAAGGGAAAGCAGAATGTTCCCAGCCTGGAGTCATCCCCCTCCCCACTCAGCATCACACCCAAGTACTCACAAGTAGTAAGTCCATGGTACTGAGTCTGCATAGTTCCTGATTGATACTGGGAGTGTTCGTGTGAAGCAGAGCAGCGATGAGACGAGATCCGTGAAGACGAGCGTTCCCCAGTGGCTCCTCCAAGACACCAATTGTGGTCAGAATTGCCGTTTTCTGCCAAGAGCAACAGAACCAGCACCTCAACGAAGGGTAGCTTTCCCGCACGCGCAGGGACGATCTCCAGCTAACCACGACTAGGTCGTGGCAGAAATACTCTCGGCAGGTCAACCGAAACCCTCCTCCCACACCGAGGAGAGTGTGGGGCGACACTGTGAGACTCCTGCTTCCAACACTGTGGACTAAAATCACAATATCCACCGACAGTTCCTTTCTCTTCACCCCTTCACTGTCTTTACACGAGTAGAGACGTGCCAAGGTCTCAGCGTCCCTGCTGCTTGGTCTTACTCCAACGTGGCTCCCACAATTCCTACTGCCGGGTCCCCAAGCACCGGAATTACACATTTTACATGTTTTTTTTTACTTCAAAGGACATCTGCCTGTCCCACCACACGGTGCTTTCAGAAGACACCCAGGAAGCCCGTGTGTAAGGAAAGGGGGACCCTGACTGGGTCAGGAGCCATCTGCTCCTGGAACGGCCGAGACGCTTTACCTTGGGAGGGCTGAGCAGCAGCTGGTGGAAGTCCTTTAGCCTTGGTTCAATACCATGCAAGATGCTGCTATTGACAGTGTAAGACCTTTCAAATCCCTGAGTGTATGAGTCCATCAGTCCTTCCACTCTGTACAGAAAAGCACAACAGTTAAGGTTTGACAAAGTCTTAAACCGGTCTCCAGCCACGCCGCCCACGGCGGTCGTTTGCTCTCCAACAGTAACTGTGAAGATGAAAAATAACAATTCCCAGCTACTGGATGTATCTACACGGCCACGTTACAGCAATCTCTCATGCACAAGATGATATTCACCTTGTCAAAACTGCGACGGGATGAGTGCGAAGGCAGCGAATAAGCAGAGCTGATGAATTACCAAAGCGCTTCCTGGTTTTTACAACTTCCCCAACGTTCCAAGAGTAAATTACCTCAGCAGGGATTCACTGCACACATTTGTTCAAACCTGTAAACCAT
>NW_010244807.1:0-484 GCF_000690775.1 Eurypyga helias | reverse complement strand
GGGAAATACACCAACTGACGGAAACCCTGAGCAGGCCCGTGGCTGCGCTCCTACGCGTTCCTCTCTAACGGCAAGCAGTCGATTCCAAGATTGCAGCTTCTGAATAAACATCAGTCTTCACAGAATCATGGGATGGTTTGGGTTGGAAGAGACCCCAAAGACCATCCAGTTCCAACCCCCCTGCCATGGGCAGGGACACCTTCCATAGCCCAGGAAGACCAAGGACTAGCCCCTTCCAACAGCAGAGGAGTGCAAGAACCACTCTGGTTTCGGTAATGGGACCAACTCCAGCAACGCAGGAACGGGCTAGATAGGAACCCCTAAACCTCCTCATACCCCCTCAGCGATCCTGGGCCCAAGACACAGTAGAATCAGTATCCCAACTTTTCCTCTGCACGTGACGTTCTGACTAGCAACACGTGCCCAACGCCATCTTCTCCCACCCTCTCCAGTTCCTGGGAGATAGGGGTTTCCAACCTCCCGC
>NW_010244806.1:0-241 GCF_000690775.1 Eurypyga helias | reverse complement strand
GGACCCCCACCCGCCTCCCTCCCCGGTGCTGCAGCATCCCGGGAGCCTCCTGCCCCGTGGTCCCCGGGGATACCGTGGGGACAGTATCCCTCCACCCTCCCTGTTCTTGCGGTGTCTCTCCCCATCCTCCGGCATCGAGTGGGAAAGGGATGCCAAGGTTTCTAATTCGGGAGCTTCCGGCCTCCCGCCGCGTCGTTCTGGCCAGCGCTTGGCTGGTGGGGGGTTGCCGTCCTGCGCGACC
>NW_010244805.1:0-15159 GCF_000690775.1 Eurypyga helias | reverse complement strand
GACACAGGTGCAGGATAGGTAAAATGCTTATGGGGTAGTTGTTTTTGGTTTGGGAATTAAAGTGGTTTGTAAGCCTTTCTGTAAAAGGCAGGTAATCCAAGTAACATCGAAGTGTGTGTAGCTACCAAGGGATTCTGTGGCTTAAGGGAGATTTGGGAACTTTGGCCCTTTATTGGTGAGGATCCAGTAGCTGTGGCACAGCAGGGGAGGAGGGTGTTTTGTTTGCAAATGCTTTGCCTTTGCTGGTTTCACTATAGCACCTGAAATACAGTGGGAAACAGATAGAAATGTTTGGAGTTTTGTCATTCAAAGAGGTGGAGCTCCGGAAATAAACCAGAGCCTGGTTTTATCCACTCAGAGAGGAATGCTGAGGAGGTGGGTCTGCCTTCACAGGAAGGTGAATTCCTGCCATGGAATTGTGCTAAACTAAATAATTCCATGCTTCAAAGCCATGGTTCTGTCATACATAAGAGGCTGTGAAACCTGTGTGAGAATTTGCATCTCTGAGTAGGGGAATTTGAAGTTAGTTGTCTGAAAGTCTTGGTATTATTAATGGAAAGATGTATGAGTTTTTCCACAGGAAAACTTCTCTTACTCTTCTGAATTTCTGAAATTCTTCTACTTCATGTTATGCAGCTTCTTCCTATGATAAGCTGAAAAAGTGTATGGACAGTTTAATGTGGAATTTTCAAGGCAAAGCAGGATTTGTTATCGCTGAGTTAGAGCCAGGTTTCCATTGTGAATATTTGTCTCTGTAAATAGGGGATCTTAAAGTCTGTTCAAAACACAGCTGTATGGTGTCATGAAAGGGGGATCCACTGCAGGCTGTTAAATACAAAACCATGAAATCCTTGATCTGCAAGTTGCTGGAAGATGGGAAGGTATTCTGGGGAAGCCAATGCTGTCTCCATTCTCACATTCTTTCCCAGGTGTTGACTTTCACAGTGGCTGGAGACAACATGCTGGGCTTGAGGGACCTTGGTGTAACATAAAATTGACTCTTCTTTTGTCTAACTCCTTTCTAATCTTCATGCATATAACACCACCCTGAAGCAGAAATTTTGGAGTTCTTACCGGAGGACAGGAGTTGAGGACCAAAATCCACCACACCTTCCCTAGTGAATTTGGGCTGGGGCAATCTTTTTCACTCCTACCAGTGTCCCAACTCCTGATCAAGACATTAATTAGGGTCCCCAGTTAAACAAAAAAGCCATTTTCTGACCGGACAGGATTCGTGTTGACAATGAATTACAGCCTCATACTGACTCCTATTGCCTACTGGTGCCCACTTCTCTGGGTATGAATTATCCGTCACACATTTTTACTCTCATCTCAGGAGTCATTGCAGTTGTTTTGTAAGAACACATGCAACGAAGTGTAAGCAAAATCTCCAAGTTAAGCAAGGATGCTGATTGCTGTAGATGCTGCCAGTCCTGCTGCCCCGTCAGTAGGGAGTGATGTATGAGGTCCCACATGCTGGTCCTTACTACCTTTGAAAAATACGTCTTGTACAGCCTGCTAGGAAGGAACACATTTACGTTTAGCGGTAGCCTGTTGGTTTGTCATGAAAAGCAGGTCAATGACACACGAGAAAGGCTTTAGCAAAGGATTCCTAGAGAAAGCGTGATGCACGGAGGTAGCGTAGTGAGGCAGGAGGTGTGGGTGTCCACCAGGAGGCACAGCAAGCTAGGGCTCCGTCTTGCTCACAGCCTGAACACCATACACACCAGAGTGAACGGAGGCAAAAGGTTTCATCAGATTTTTGCACCCGGAAGTAGGAAATTGAGAGATTTCTAGAATAAAAATGAAAATGTAGAGAACTGGCAAGAAGTTGAAGTACTAAAATGCATATATGTCACAATGTTCTCTGGTCAAAGGCTATAATTTCAAATAAATTTAGTTGCTGTTGTTCACAGTTACTGGAAGTGATATGACTGAAAATAAAACTGCTAATCAGTATATAAAGCAATACTGGGGCTCAGCATCTTAAGGTATACGTCAGCAGTTGCGTAAGACGCCAAATGAGATACCTCCCTGTACATGTGGAGAAGAAAAGGTTTTCATGCTGCAAACATTATGCATGTGAATGATCATATCAGCTATATCTTAAAAATATAAAAGAGATTACAGAAACAGCCAGAACTTACCAATACGTATTTGCACATTTGGGACTCCATGGGAACGCAGGTTGTAATAAGCTTTATCAGTTATGCTTCTTCTCCAACAGTGTAACTGCAGTTACAAACAATGGTGTTTCTCTCTGACACCCTGGAGGCATGTGTATCACATCAAGGATGTGAACAGTGGTGTTATCAAAGCTGCTAAATGTTGTAATTTTTAAAGTATTGTAATCACAGCTGCATTTTCTGTCATTTTGAAATCAGGTAATCAGATAGGAATTGAATAAAACCAAGCAAACAAAAAGTTCTCTTCCCAGGCTTGAAGTGAAACCTGAATGTAAGAGCATGGAAAGGAAATAAAGAGAACCCCAAACTATTATTAAGACCTCTTGAGGGTTTTTGTTTTAATGCCAGTCTCATGACTTTCTGGGAACTGATTTATTGAAAGCCTTGGTTTGGCAATTCTGTGCTTGGCTAGCTTGGGCTTGACCCAAGTCCCCTTTTTTCTTGGCAGCACTTAAAACAGTTGAGATGTAGCTTATGCTCTGTAATCCAAGATTGCTGTGTGCAGTCAAGAACCCTTAAGCATGGGAAGTGAACAAAGTGACCCAAAGCTGTGGGGGCTGGCTGGCAGTGCAGGCTGTGGGGCTGGGGCGAGGAGCCTGCGCTGCTTTCCTAGGACCAACCTTCACGTGGGTTTAGTGCTGCTGACACACTGCTTGGTGTAGAAATTCTGTTTGATCTTTAAATTGAGCGAGTTTAGCTGGCAGTAATCCAACTGCTGGAAACTCAGTTGCTTAGAGAGAACTCGTCTTATATTTCCAGTTCTTCAGCATTTACACGAGCTGCTGCTGCACAGCAAACAGACGCAGTGTGCGGCCATCTCCTGCAGCAGGTCACGTCCTGCTGGAACAGCGCAGCAGCAGCGCCAGGACTTTCCGTGACCATTCAGCAATCTCAGCAGTAAGGCAGCAATAAAACAATGCTTCCAATGTATTGCACTAGCTTTGCCTGCAAGCTCTTATTTCAAGGCAGAGCAATATACCACTATATATTGTACAGTAGGTTTCCTAGGGCTTTTGGCCAAGCTGTTGGCACAAGGTCGGAGCTAGTAACCCAGAGCAGTACCACGGTCGTTCCAAACTGCTGAGGTAGCACTCTACCCTATTACTTCTTTGTACACTTCTGGTTTCTATATAGAAACAAGGGTAACAGAACCATGCAGCTCTGAAGTCTTAAAACAGGCAAAATTCTTTGTTTTAAACTAGCAGAGCTGTGAAGTTAGCAGCATCCTGCTGCCAGCTCAGAGCTGGGTGAACCGTCGCGATGCAGATGCCTGCGCAAAGACAAGCAAAGGAATGTCTAGCTGCCGTGTTTATGTCCTGTGTGATTAAGCATGATACTTCTTTCAGGAACCTTGAAAGCAAATTTCCTTGTAACATCCTGATCTCACTGACCGGCCGGTAGTCAGGATTTCAGGACTGGTGTTTGCTGCTCTACAGCTTTTATCCATAGACTGGTGTCTTACTAAGGTGGAAGAAACTTGACCTATTCAGTTACATAATAGAGAAACAAATGCTTTTCCAGAAATTACTATTTGTTTATTGAGGGAGGGTGGGAGTGCGGGGGCTGTTTTCTGAGCCACCATTGTGGTAGTCATTGCAGACCTGTTTGTGTCTCTGCCATTTGCTAGCTGGGACATCCAATTAATTAGACTGGTTTCTTTTTGTATCTACCCATCCTGGCTTAAGAGTTTAGAGGTTGTGTATGAAAGACTCAAGTTCCTGGCACAGAAAACATATTAATAGTTTTATTCAAAAGACTAGTCTCACTGCATGAAAGACTAAGATGCCATCACACAACAGCTAAAGCAAAAAATACTCGGATTTTTACATTCGTATTATTACAAACTCTCAAATTTTATTGAAGAAAAAATACCTTATTTCAAACACAAGGTCACGGAGTTCCATGCTTTTATCTGAGTATGTTATATTTTAACAGAAGTTATAACAGCACCCCCTATACACCAGAGCAAAACCTGTGTCAAGGTGTGCCTGTCCCGCATGGAGATGTCAGACTCTCAACCAGCCCGTGTGACACCTGTAGAAATGTTCACAGGCAGCCCATGGGCATCCTGTCTCTATACCAGTGCAGTGTGGTGCCCAGAACTGATCCCTGCTTACTGTGAACTGACCTCTGAGGTGCTTGCTTGATCTCAGATCCCCATGCTCTAGCAGGTGGCTTGACCTTGCACAGCTGGGTTTAAGCCTGACAATGCATCTATTCTAGAGGAAGAGTGTGGAGCATCCCTCTAAGGGCAACTAAGATACACCCGCTCAGACCAAATATGAAACCAGAATTACCCATGTCCTTCTCTGCAGTATCAATATCTCAAGTGCATCTTCCTCTGCTTCACAAGAAAAAAAATCTTGGTGAAACCCTGTGTCCTCTTCCCTGATTTTTGCTACAGCTCCAACGTCTAATATATGGTAAACAGTATCTTGTAGCCATCTTTATTTGATTTGCTGAATTATCTTTCTTGTCCTACAGATTTGTTAGTGGCTTTGACTACCATATAGCAAAAATACCAGTCCAGTGGTTTAGAATTCACTGAATCTGGAAAAATTTAGATCACCAGTTGTGTAAGCAGTTCTGTCACTAAAAAGATCGGGACTACTACTGAGCCTCATAGGTCTTGTGCGATTAACTTTAGTCTTATTTTAACATACTGCAGTGGAATGGAGTGAGCCTTTGAGTGATAGATTACGTTAGGTACTAGACAAGTACTTTTGTAACTGATTTCTGAATTCATTAAAATACAGATTAGCAGGTTGAGTATCTTAAACTGATGAAGAAAAATGTTAGCAATTAAAAAACTCTTCCAGGGATTTTGAAAACATGATGAGAAGCAAATTACATCTGGTCACCCTATCGCCTTGAAGAAGGCCCAAACCTTCTATATACCATTGCTCTGAAGGCTCTAGTCTTGATGAAGAAACTTCAGCAGCAGGTCTTGTGTCAAGGTGAAGAAGTGAACACAGAACGCACCTACATCTCAGTGCAGGTGACAGCGCAGCTGCTGGTTTTATTCACAATATCTGGATAAAAGGCCCCTATGCAGCCTTTGGGCGTATCTTCTTCTGCTTATAAAACCACCTTAACAATACGGCCTCCCTTGCTGTATTTTCCAGGATGTGGTGTTTCAGTGTTATCATAAAACTACTGATGAGAAAGACACGTAAGCAAAAATGTTGTATTCTGCTCTGCTACTGTTAGTGGTAACAGCGTGACTGTGGTACTGTTGAAAGATAAGCAGGTTACAGCAAGAGCTGGATTCTCTTCTTCCATTACAGGATTGTATAGTAGGACTGCTGCCATCCGATTTCGTGTATGTGGGAGAATGAATATCAAAACGAGCCTTTGCAAATACAGTGAGCTTTAAGGAATCTTAAAGATGTGACACATCCTCCACAGGGAATGGTAGCGCTTTCGAGGATCTTAATAGTTGGTGACTGCATTTTAAGTTATAAATTTTAATTGCTAATCAGAGCTATAAACAGGAATCTAACTCACCACTTTCATGGTCAGTTGCATTTGCCAACAAGCTATTCTGAGCCCCAGTAGCTGCAGAGTAATACCTGAAATGGATCTCTGCAAAAATGAATTTCCCGAAAGTCTAAGTTGTCTGGAACTGACTTCCTACAGTAACGAAGGATGTTCTGAACAGTTGTGTAACAAGGATTTCTTACATTCTCCTAAAGGGAGCTAAAAATTGACCTTTCAGAAAGAGGGAATTTGGAGCAATTACTTGCTCTTCAGTAGTCTCTTTGAAACTTTGCTTTACAGAATTAAACCTTAGAGATTCCTTCTGCTGTTTTTCCTCAAGGCATGTATAGTTTGATCACTGACATGCTCTCTCTGTGGGCTAAGCCTAGTTTTATTTCTAAGAAAATGTTGAGCTCACTGGAGCATATAACTTGCCATGCTGCATTATGTTCATTTAGCCCGGTCGTGTATCTCTAACTGTTGTCAATTCCCAACGCTCCTGAGAACATGCAAAACCAAAACAAAACTAAACATATTTTTGACAGAATTGGGGTGATGGAGGCTTCATCCTAATTACTAACATGTTTGTATTTTGTGTTTCAAGCTGGTTTTTGGGTTGGATTTTTCTTTTCTTTTAATACCTCTTATATAAATAACAAGACTATCCAGAAATACCGTCATTTAGGACAACAGAATATTGTCTTCCCTCTTAGACTCTCGCTGTGTGTTTTGACTTCAGTAACATCCTGGAGCAGTGAGTTTCACAGTCTGTTTTGTTCTTTGATGAAAAGACAACACTCGGTTTCAAATACGCTTTGTCAGCTACACAGTCTGCCTCCTCTTATACTACAGCACTAAGAAAATGAAAGCTCAAAACCCATATTCTCCATTTGTACTTTCATGTTTGCAAGTCTTTTGCTAGATCTTGACCCAGAATGTCCAGGGAATATTTACTGAAAAGTGACCTAAATAATACTGTACTTCCCATGTACAAAGAGCTTAACAAAACATAACTTCGAAAGGAGGAAAGTAGAGGTAGGGAAATGGGACTGCAGCTACACTTTCCCTAAAGGGCAGTAGTTATAATTTAGAGTTGCCCTCTGATTTCTTAAGCAGGTGATGGCTACTTACCTCCTTAGGTAGTACTTTATTCACCTGCACTTAGTGTCAAGTCCAGTGGATTGACCACCTGCCTAAGTGTATGCTGTTGCATGCTGGAGAGTCACCATGTAATTTGGGTTAGTTGCTCCCAGTCACCTGCTGTCCTTTCCTACTGGCCATCCTGCTGGCTCTTCCTCTTTGTTAGTCACTCGTTAGCGATTCTGTGCTTTTGCATAGGAGATCGCATACAAAGACACAAATAATCCTCGTTGCCCCAGGAATATTGTTTTTTACAGAGCTTTCTGTTTCCCTTCTAGGAGGTGCTGCAGGCCCCGGCTGAAAGGGAGGTTTTAGATTAGGATGACTGCTAGCCCCAAGCACATTTACGCTGAGTTTGCCCAGGCTTTTCTCACATTACTGTGATTACATCACTGTTTCAAATTTATACCATGCTTTTTCTCAGTGGCTGACTTGTTAACAGAAATATAACAAAGCATAAACTTCCAGCAGGAGGTTTCAAGGTCCCTGTTTCTGTTCAGCTCCTTTTCTACCCACAAGATGCCAACAGCAGCCCCTTTTCGTTTTCCATTCCTCCTCAGTGCTCAGGGAAGGGTTGTTTACTGCTCTTTTTCTCCTAAGCCTTGGGCTTGCATATTTGAATCTTTTCTTATTTATTTAATTTCTTAGGCAAAAAGGTCTAATTCAGTTAGAGCCCTTCTTTTCAAGCCTCTGCAGTGTCTCCAACTGTCTCCTAATTTTGTAGTCTTTTAGGCTGCAACAGAGCTGTATGTACACAGATTTCAGCTGAGGTTGTATGATCTGTAAACATATGAATCTTAAACAATATGTTGATTATAGCCACACGCTGTACTGTCTACATGGATAGCTCTGTCTTTTTCTGGAAGCAATACTGTTAATGTATAATACGCATGATTAATTTTTTACCTTCTCTACCTTGTGCAAACTTCATTTGCCATTGTGTTCCCTGTACACCAACACTCATGAGACTCCCCCAGTCTTTTGTAGATTTATAGTAGAAATGAAGTTTGCAGGGCTCAGCTGAAGTAATGTGGAAACAAATTCTCAGCTGTACTTACGTGATAGGAAATGATGTAAAAAAGCAAAAAAGGGGCTGATCTTCAAGCCACCAAACCTCTGTTTTCATGTAAAGCCTTGGTGGGTTTGACTGGCTCCATGTAGAAGAAACTCCATATAGAATATGATGAGCAATCAGCATGGCAACCAACAATCCTCTTTTTCTGTTAAGTGGGAGCAAGGAACATATTTTGTTTAAAATAAGCAAAAAATTACCCAACCAGAGGTCTTAGCAGAGAAGAATGCTTCATCTCATCTAATTAAACTTGAAAGACGAGCTATAGAGACATATGCAGCAGACAGATGTTCAAAATACTCCCAGAATTCATCAACTCCAGGATGTAACAAAATTTTGAACTTTTAGATGGAAAAAATAGTAACCAAACGCACTGGTTTCAGTAGGCTGTGAGTAGCATTTAATGTCAGATGTTGAACTTAAAACTGCATTGTCCACAGTCTAGTCCAAACATTAGTTCAGCATAGAGGAAAAAAATGTTCATTGTTTAACAGATAAATGGCTGAGACCGGTACTTCTTCTGCCTTCCTCATGGGTCTCAGTTTTACAACTATTTTCAGCCCAGCTTTTGTCATCAAACTAGGTTCCTCTGCAAGGTAGCCAACTTCAACCAAATACAACAAAGCTAGGTGCCTTGGAAGAAATTATTAGCCTACAAATTTAATGTGAATAGACATCAGGAAAGAACTGAAAAACACCCGAGGTGTCCCCAGCCACCTGGGGTTGAGCAATCTCACAACTTCTCGTTGAGCAGGGAATCCGAACTGGGCAGAGCTCTTAAGTTTGCCTCGGCCATGGCAAAGAGTTACAGCTACACCAACTCAGTCAGTAGCAGGGCTCTGTTTCCAAGCACACACGACCTCGGTCAATCTAGTTTCATAGAGCAGTTTCATCTATTTTGTGATTTCAACCTCAGCAACACCTGAAGTATCACATCTGTCCGTATGTGCCATCCTTTCAAGCTCTGTTCACCACTGAACTTCATGAGGGACGTGTCATAGAAAACCATTAGCAGAATTCAGACCCTTAAGGGGACTGAGTCAAACTAATTTCCCATTTCAATTTAATAATTTCTCATTGCTTTGGTACTCTTGTAATATTCTAGCCCACCTGGTTCTTCAACTGCCTTTGAGGTATCCTTAAGGACAGGCAAAGACTCTGTCTTTTAATATTTTTTCTGAAAGCAAATACTTTAAAATCTTTCAGACCTTCTTCATACATGCTGTAGTGAAAAAGGAGCAGCCTTTAAAAATATACTTGGAGACACAGCACACTGAAGTTCTTAGCATCCTGGAATTACCTTGCCTTTCTCCCTTTCCGGCCTTGTGTTTCCCTTGGCTGAACTTTACCAGAGGGTGATTTGCTCTAATAAGGTTCAATTACAAAATCATGACTGCTGCGAGAGCAGGTCCCTCTTAAGGCTAAATTACCTTTCAGACTCAAAATTGCATCTTCATAGGTGTGCTGATGATAAAGCCTTGAGATTAATTTAGTCCTGCAAATGAAGTGCCTTGATACGTTCCTCACTTGCTATGTTTGCAACGTGAAAAAAACCAGTCTGTGCGGGTATCCACTTCAGCTATAGAGCTGTAGCTGGTCTTAATGACACATGCTTTTGCTAATATCAGCTCAGCCTTTGTGTTCCTAAATTCCTTCAGAAGCCCAAAATGCCTGCAGATTTACAACCTTGCACTCAGTACCAGCAGATTAACTCTGAAATAAGCCAGTGATTTCAGTGGAGGCATAACATTTAAAATAAGAGATTAATTGTAGTCAGTCTCTACTTCTTTACATAATATTCATGCTGGGACTTTTTCTAAGTTTGGGGTTTTTTTGAGCAGTTTCATGATTAAGGGCTTGTCCTGGCCTGGTTATCCCAGAAAGGGGGAGATCCGTTGTTATACCCAGAGTGAGATTAAGACAGAAACGAGTTCGGATGCCGCTAACTAAGGAGTTTATTTTTGTTGTAAGAAAATAGCAATAGGGGAGAGAGAAAAAATAGAAAAGGGGGAAAATTTAGCAAGCAGTCAGGATAGAATTGCAAGAGATAGTCACCACCATGAATCCAGCGGTGTCCCCTTGGTCCATAATCTTGCAGTCTTCATTGTGGAGGTTCCCTATCGCGGTCTGGTCTCAGAGTTTTTTATAGGGCATTTTTTTGCTGACTCTTGCTTCCTGTGCACGCTCTCAAGGTAGGCAGCTGATCCCATGGGGTGCAGAGGACCAATACATGACCACCTGCATGCTTTGGCAGGCTTGGGGGTCCTCTGTGTCTGGAACCCCCATGAAGCGATGTGATTGTGCTTTGGCCTTGGTCAGAACTGGTATCCGGAGGCTACTTGCATCTGTTGGGTAGGCCATTTGGCCCTTATCTATTCAGGCCTGCAGGCAATCCCTGCTGCCAAGCCACCAAAAGCCAAGCCACCAGGAAATTTCACAACTTTGTCAGCAAGCTCTGAGACAACTCAAGATAAGGTGTCTCACAGGGCTACACAGGGTTTAGCTGAAAAGAACTTTGGCAAAAATTGTCATCTGTTTTCTTCTAACTGAAACACTTTTTTAATCAAAGTGGGTTGGGGGGACCGTTGTGGAATATCCCCTTTAAAGAGGTGATGGCGTGTTTCCTTTGGTTCTGCAGGCATTTTTTCATCTTTTGTGATGCTGCTGGCATGCTATCAAAAATGCCCCATATCTGGAAAAGACAAAGCTGAACAGTCTACTTCAAATTTCACTCTTTTTTCCTAAATATGTATAAATATTCCAGGAAATTCCCATCTTAAAAAAAGAGTCTCAGCAACTCTATTTGGCTAGAGTTGAGGGGAAAGGTGGACTTCTCTTTTCAGGTTTTGACGTGTCCATTTTGGTAGAACAGGGAGACATAAAGTCTCGAGAACATACTTTGCCTGAGAAGTTATAACTCTCCTTCCACAGTCTTGCTTATTTCTGCTTGTTAATAAGGAAGCAAGTGAATGCAGTAAAATTAGAAGCAGTCAGGACCTAAAAATACTTCAGTGACTGATTCCTAGTAAAAAGCTCTACTTTTAAATACGATTTGTTTATTCACAAAATTGTATAGCTGTATCTCAGAACAGTGTACATGTGCCTTAGGAAAAAAATAAACCACAAAAGCATTTGCTTTGGCTGTAACAGTTGTATATATTTCTCAAGCTTTCAAACACTTGCATCCTATTCCTTTGTAAGCATATTCATTTTTTTTTTTTCTCACAGAAAAATTTTCATCAAAAGAAGTTGCCGTCTGGATTGGTGCCTTTAACTGTGCCTAGCACCTTGCATCCTGTGTTATCTAATTATAAATACTTAACATTATTTTGCTGAAGTGAACACCTCCATGGTTATCGATGACTTTGATTTCCAGTGCCATGGACATGACCCAGCTACAGGCACGTTATAGCCAAAATAAAAGCTGTCACTAAAAAAACAATGTCACTACAGAACAACTTGCACTTGTCATAATAATTATAACTCTGAGTGAGATAAAAACATGAAGTGGCCTGAAGCAGGGCCTGCAGCTAAGTGTCAGCTGTTAGATGACAATGTTATGTATCAGTGAAGGCACGTTTGGGTGACATGAGAGAAGCGCAGTGACAGGAGCAGATATGTCCCATCTTGGATACAGGAAATCAGCTTGCCCCAACCTTAATTGCAAAGCAGCTTAATTTGTTAACTTGTCTCTCGTGCAATTACCGACAGTTACAAAAACAAATCATAAAATGATAATGGTGGTTGAAATACTAGATGGAACATAAAGACTGTGTGCATACTTCGTGTGCAAAAATTATATTAGCAAATTACCACAGAGATGCAAATAATGATTCTCCTAGAATGAATTCTTAAGATCCCTATTTGACACTGCTAAATAAACACACTCCTCCACAAATGATTTTACTATTTCCACTCTTGAGCAGAAAAGATACTAAAATTTGACCCTAACACAGGCTGAGACCATCTTTGCTGTAGTACCAGAGACTAAATACCCAAAAGAAAAACAAAGACATATCATTAGAAAGGTCATCAGGTGTGAGAGATGATCAGTGGTAAAGCCTTTGGGCTTCTCAATCACCCAGGCCTTAGCCAGGGTTACATGTCTGCTTCTGGTTGGAAGTGTCATCACAAGAAGCAATGTTCTCATCATGTCTTTCACCAGCAGGAACTCATAGGGCCGCAGGACAAAACTTCCACCAAAAGCCTTACAGATTTTCAACAGTGAAGGTGACTGCTGGCCAGGCAAGTTGCACTGTCAACGTTAGAGGCCAAGCTTCTTCAGCCAGGTTATTAAAACAAAAACCAAGCCAGCTGCTCACACAGCACTTCATTACTAGATTATCCTGACCGCTGTTTTTCAGATGTTTTCATTAAGCTTTGGGGTCTGGGTTTATCCTTTCAGTTTCCTGCATGGCCCTGAAAAGGAGGGACAATCCCCTTTCCATACAGCTTTTTGCACGCTGGGGCTGTTCTGCCTCATCACAACACTCATGCAGGGGAATATCCAGCTGAAGAATCCTAGGCTTGGACTCCTTGACATCTTCCTCGGAGCTGAGGATCGTGGAGGTGCTGTGAATTGCAGGACCGTGGCACTGAAGGGCACTTACGTGAGCTGCACACAGTTAGTGTGTCTCAGGAAGGAAAAATCCTTTCAGAGTCACACCATATTTTGCCTTTCGAACTTGTTCAAAGCTGCAACTATATATATGCACGCAACAAAGACAACTTGGAATGTTCAGTGTTGCTTCTGGAACACGTATTTTTATTGAAATCTGGTATTTTAATAATGCATGGAAAGTATTCTGGAATTAGATAAATTTAATTTAAATGACAAATTTAACAACACACATAAAAACTCTTACTTCAGACATTTACTGTCATTTCACCAAATATTTAAAATATCTGAACTGGATTCATCTAATGACCACAAAATGCTTTCAATTCCGTTTGTTTCTAGGAAAGACTTTAAAAGGCAATGTAACATACTTGTTGGAAAAAGAAATACAGTTGATGTCCATTAAGGTAACATATCTGGTTATTGTTATCCAAATACTAACAAAAGAATAAACAATTTTGGTTTAGACATTAGAATTAGTAATGGTAAAAATACCCTGCAACAATCTCAGGCTATGTAAGGTTTGCTTCTGTAAACATATTAATAGATGAGTATGTGTGTATTGAGTCATAGGCACAAATATTCCCAGATGGAGTGGCTAGCTTCCAGGCTTGTAGACTAAGCCCATGTATAACATTTCATGTCAGGGGCAAGGTATGGGCAGAACTACACTTCTATCCTAGCTGGTGGCATAAATCCTAGTTGAATGGGAGGATAAGTAAAGGTGTGCTGCATATCATTCAGCATGCTAAAAAAAATAAATCAGAAATTTCTCGGGTTAATTTTTATTCCTTAGTTTTCCTTTCCAAAATGCCTCATCCAGTAAATCACCTTGGATTGCACACAGCTTTAACAAAAGTAGATTCTAACACACAACTGGGTCTTCACTGACTAATGCTTTATGCCTCTGCAGTGCATTGAAAAAGAAGAGAAACATTGGCCCAGAAACCTTTGTTTCTGAAAGGGATTCTAGGATGGACACCTCAGACAGGGCAATGAAAGTTAAAAATCTGTTTTTTACTGAAAAGCCATGTTTTGGCATTACTGCCAAAGAGTGACTTTCATATCTTGCAGTTACGGCATTCTTATCTTTATAACCTGCCTCTTAAAAGAGCTGTGTAATTTAAGTTGATATGGGTATCTGAAAGCTCTCTTTATTGCCTGCAGTTCTTCCCGTAGTTTTAGTTTCATGGCTAAAAAGAATACGATACCCTAACTCCACTTTTGTTTTTACTGCCCTGTTTTATCAGTCAAACTGCAATTTTACACCTTGTTAAAGGAGCAAGGTGAGAAGAAAACCACATTATACTGTTGATAAGGAAGATAAGGCTATTATTTACCTTGACATTTTTAAGCAATAATATTCTTCACATAACAGAGTAAGAGATAAAGCATATCCTACAGTGATAGTGCACAAATTGAAAGGAACTTTCTTCCACATGCTATCAACACTAGTAAAGAAACCATGCCCTAGTGCAATAATCCTATCCGAGTCTGTTCACGGTGGAAGAAAAGCGAGCTTCTAAATTCAGATAGCTACAGTAAAAACATTTTATCCATGCACTGCACTCAACCACAGACCGTTTCTCTAGGTGACTGAATGAAAGAGGGTTTGGGTTTCTTCCCCATTTCCCCTGGATCTTACTCTGACCTGCTGAGCAATTTCGTCATAGTTTGTATTATGCATTCATGTAGTTTATGGGAATGTTCTATTTTGCCCAAACAAATTTTAAAAAACGTCGTCAGTGAGGCTCCCACGGATTCTCTGGGAGATTATTCCTCGTGACTTGTCAAGCTGCTCTCTTCTTCCCCCTCTCCCCACCTCCAATTCATCCTAAAATGTTCTTATTCTTCGTTTTGAAGCAGCTTTAATCGAAAATTCCTCTTAGCTCTTCCCCCAACCTTCCTTTATCAGCCAGCCAGAGGGCGAGGTGTATTAATAGCGGCTGCATGACTCAGATCTGGTAGCTTGACGGGTCCCTCTGCACTGAGCTCTGCTGTTCCGTCTCCCTGACCGTCCCCACTAAGCTCGGGGAGCACCTTCACTTTCTTGCAAACAACTGTAAGCTCCAAAAAGCACCAAGGGGGCTGGGACTGCTTCAACCTTTCCATCCTTCGGAAGGATTTTCCCTACTGCTGTTTTCTTCTCTTTCTGGCTGCAAGAATTGGGCTTGTTCAGCCTGGAGAAGAGAAGGCTCCAGGGAGACCTTATAGCACCTTCCAGTGCCTGAAGGGGCTACAAGGAAGCTGGGGGGGACTTTTTACAAGGGCCTGTAGTGACAGGACAAGGGGTGACAGGTTTAAATTGAAAGTGGGGAGGTTTAGATTAGATAACAGGGAGAAGTTCTTCACGGAGAAGGTGGTGAAGCACTGGGACAGGTTGCCCAGAGAAGCTGTGGATGCCCCATCCCTGGATGCCTTCAAGGCCAGGCTGGATGAGGCTTTGAGCAACCTGGTCTAGTGGAAGGTGTCCCTGCCCATGGCAGGGGGGTTGGAACTAGATGGTCTTTAAGGTCCCTTCCAACCCAAACCATTCTGTGATTCTATGATTCTCCATCCCCATTGGGATGGTATATGAAAAAATGACCGTATATGATCCCATCGCTGTCCTGAGATCGAAGAGGTGAAGAGGGTCGGTGCTCTCCTGCACTCGCTGCTGGCTC
>NW_010244804.1:0-1378 GCF_000690775.1 Eurypyga helias | reverse complement strand
TTGTTGATAGAACGGTGGGATTTATACCTTGTGTGCTCCTTATGATACTGATCATATATCCTCTGACCAGATTGAAGGTTCTTATTTGGCTGGTCTGTATACTACTGGTTTGGGGAGTAATCATGTATCTGTATGCAGTACTGGTAGTGTTTGCGTGTTTCACGTGTCATCTTGTGGGGACTTTCACTAATTACACCTTTTGCCTTTTCTCCTCTGGGACACAGCCTGTAGAGGAGAAATTATTCAGTGGGTTGGATGTGAAGGAATTATTCAGTTGGGTAGATGTGTGGAAATTATTCCAATTTGCCCTCTCTTCTCGCTCGTCAATGGCACAAGTGTATGAGTATTTGGGTAATTTTTCATGGTCTTGGGGTGACCTCTGGCCAGGGATCAGCTTGTTTGTGAATGTTCTTGTGTTCTTGTGTAAAGTTAAAGAAATATTTTGGAACACTGCCTCATCTGCTACTGGTGTGTGGGGCAGAGGCAGGCCTTGTGTGCTGTCTCCATACTCCATGGCTACATCACTGCTCACAAGCAGTCCACCCCCCATGCCAACTCCACCACCACAGAGACATAAACGCCCCTCATCCACCTCATTTTTCCCCATATCTATTAATGGTTCTTCTGTGAGGTGGTGTTTTTCTTTTTTTTTTTTTTTTTCATGGGAAGTAAACAAGAATTCACTGATTTCTGAAGGAGAGGATAAAATAGTTTTTGCATGCATTAGTGGCAGCTACTCAGACACATACAGCTTCTCCTTTTATAATGTCCAAGTATTTAAAATCTTAGATAGCAGAAAAAAATATGAACTATTATTTTTATATCCGAGTATTTGGGAGGCACTCATGCACTACAGTGCTGAGAACTACTTAAGTACTTAGGCATAGAGATGATCCCATAACCTCTTCAACAATTCAAGTCTCTCCCCTATTGGTGAATAATAATACCAGTTAAGTACGGTACATGAAAATGAGATTTATTCCTTCCTCTGTGTTCATGCTTAAAGTAGTAGGATATTTTTTCCTAAGACCATTAGTTGTATCCTTTTGCCTGCAAGCCACATCTCTAAGGCAATTACTTATTGACATATAAGCCTAAATCTTAAATATACATTCTCTTCATAGCCTGTGTGACCCTCCACATAGCCTGCAGACTGCTGCTGTGTACTAAGAAACTCTGAGTCTGAACAGACGAAATATATAAGTTCCTTTGTCCCCTGTATGGCTATGTTTTACTTTCTGTTGAAAGGCCTCTGTTACATCTCAAAGCTACATCCCTCACCCATCTCAAAAAGGTTCCTTTTCTTTAAGGTCAATCGAATACCTAGGTAATTTTTTTTTTAAATGAAATGCTTAAGCATTTCAGGGTGGGGGGGTGG
>NW_010244803.1:0-12246 GCF_000690775.1 Eurypyga helias | reverse complement strand
TCTCTTCCAACCCAAACCATTGTGTTATTCTAAGGAGCTTCCTGAAATTCACCATTACAATGAAGACATGAAGGAGTCCTACTGAAACAAAGTTAAGTTTTTCCTAGTGAAGATAAAGGGTGGGGGGTGGGGGGGGGAACACCAAAAAGGTAATATAAATTAAGCTAAGAGGTAAGGAAGACAGAATGGAATGAAACTGAAAAGCATCATTTAAACTCTAGCCCTAAACAAATTAGTTCATTATAGCAGTCTTACTTTGTTTTGACTGTGTTTTGCACCAGTTCTGAACATCCTCTAATCAAAAATAGAGAGGGACATTTCTGAAGGCAACAGTAGGTGTTCAAACCTGGAGGGTTTACTTTAACATGTGAGGAGAATCAGTGGAATGAAATGTAAAAAAAGGAACACAAATCCAGTATTGAGATAAATTAATTCTTCTGTGAATAAAACTGAATGTAACTCTCTTCCTACTTAGGAAGCCCTGTTAAGAAAACTCAGCAGGCTGCAAGGCTGCATTCTGCGTGTCTTACTGTGTATGAAGAGCTTTTTTGTTGCACATTAAGAGTCAAATGAAGGTGAAATCTTGAACTGTCCTGTATTTCAGATGATGAAGCTGACCCTAATTTAGATGCAATAAAACCAGGTTAATACCTTCTGTTTAATTTTAGTAACACCATTCTTTAAAAAGATCTTGAACTAACATATTCTGTTTTCCTAATATGTAGTAAGTTAAGTCACATTTGAACCAACCTTTGTGTATTACTAAGGGCTAAATCACAACCGACACATTTTGTCTTCTGGAATTAACAATTGCTTGACGTGTGAAGGAAATGTTTCTATTAGCCTTATTTTGATAGAATATTTTAATAGTCTCCTGAAAAAGTCACCATGAAGTTTATTTGTTTAGATATGATCACTGTGATGTCCTTCAAGCGCAAGCACCTAAGAACTTTGCTGTAAAATGTGATAGCAAACAATTTACTGTTTCACTATGACTTGAGGTTCATATCTAGATCTACCCCATTCTACGGTCCTGCTTTCTGTAATAAAATCTATTCTAGCCCTATTTGTAATCCCAGTTTTGTGAGTCCCAAATCACTCTTCCTATATATTGCCTACCCAATACAGCAGTTATCATTCAACAATATTTCAATACGACAAATTTTCTGTTAATGTCTTTGTCATGTAAATCCTATCTGACAGGATATTCTTAAATAAACTTACAACTTTTCTAAAAAGTTTTATAGAGCAAAAAACTGTATTCCTTCAAAGTGAATTCATAGTATTTTAATCAGATTTATATTCTTTAGTTTTAGAAGTATTTTATTTAATGCTCTTTGGGATATTTGCTCTAATTTATAATTTTCTTCCATCTTTTATTTTCTTTGTACCCTACCATTTCTTACAACAAGTAAATTAGCAATTTCTAAGGAAAAAAAAAATTGTTCCAATGCTTTAGTAAATGAAGAATAACATCTTTATTTTTAGATCATATCACTCCTTTAGGAAGTTAAGTAATGAATGCTAATTACTCTGAAGATATTGAGCAGTCCAGCTTTTGACATCTGTCATTAAGCAAGAGACAGAAAGTCTCTTGTTAAATTCGCTGGTACCTTAGAAACATAAAGTAAAAATATTCAAATAATGAATACAGATATTCAAATACATATATATTAAAGAAACAGCAAATCTTATAAATTACCTGTTTTTAGGAAGACACTAGAATGCTTTACATAAATGACTTGGTAGGCTTTTTTAGGAGAAAATAAAACTTCGTGGATTCATTTCACTAGAAATTGAACATGTTCTTTGGGTCATCTGTTACATTAATTTTTAGAAAATAGCAACAAAATATTTTGAAACCTAAAAAATCTATGAACTGTTTTTTTAGATACTAATGTCTCTGAAGTCCATTGAGATTCAAGATGTGAAGGATAATAACCAGTTAAAAGCTTTATTTATTCTACATACTAAGAAAGTAATATTTTTTATGTTCTGAAGACCATTGTCTGAAGCCCAGTTCAAATGAAAGAACTGAATTATTATAGTGCAAAATCTTGAGGCTAAGAATTTCTTAATCATCCTGTTCTATACAATTAGTTGCCACAGCCATTATTCAGACATTGCACACTGTATTTTTAAACAACCTGACTGATTATGTCTCTTGTACACAATGTGTTACAGCATACCCGCCAGTGAAAACAGCATTCGTGCTATGATTTTTATTAGCTGTACAGGCTAATAGTGAAACTGTATGGAGGAGCAGATTGGTGCTATCTTGAAGGGATAGTGTTGTCCACGGACTTTTTCAAGACAAGGTGCTCCTCAGACGACTTGCCACTTGATGCTTAGATGAAGCCTCATCTGAAAGGCTGTTTTTCCAGAAGGAATTGCTTGTGCTGGTATTTTGTCGGTTTTGACATGCAGCTTAATTAGGTCTTTAATTCCTAAGCCACAAACTCTTCTTAAATTAGAAAAACACCAACCGCCCAGCACCAAAGGAAAAAAAAAAAGGCTTTATGCCACCTGGAAGAAATTAAAATCAATGTCCTGCCCGACTAATCTTATTTCAAGTCACAATAATAAATACGCTCTCTATTCAACAGCTTTGTTAGCCTGCAGCCAAGTGGAGTCTTCAGTGAAAATGAACGTATTCCAGCACTGATACTTGACAGTAACAAATTAGCAAGTAGTAGAAAAAAATCACCAATGCCTGTGATGTATCCCAACGGGTACTATCTAAATGTAGGCATTTCTGCAGCTGCTTACAGGGAGTTTTTTATATACATTCTGAGGATTTTGCTGCTGGGTATCAAAGAGTTTAAAAAATTGCCATAGGCAGGTCATGAGTTTGGACATCAGATTTAAAATGGTGGACAGGAAAAAGGAAGTCAATATTGAGTTCTGCTGATACATGCTCAGTACCTGAGAGGTACTAGTCCCGTGATTTCCCTGGAAGTGAGAACAAAACAACCCTACTAGTTTGGAGTTCCCCTGCTCCTGTCCCCAGATAATTCATCCAGGGCATGGGTCTGTCTCCCACACTGACCATTCAAAATAACACATTTCAGGAGCTTTCTGTCAGGTTGGGACTTTGTCATCAGGACAAGGAGTTGCAGCAGGACAGGGATTCCTAGCAGCTGTGGAGCCAGCTTGTTCCTTGTACCTTCATGTCTCCATGAAGATAAACTACAGATTTTTTGGATGACCTAGAGTGTCGTGGGTGTTATTGATACACATTATTCTGCAGTTCTGTGTTTTAAGTCTATAGTATCACCCCTATTTACTCGTGCTCCCTCTCTTCCCTCACTAGCTGTCTCACCGAACTTCCTGAAGTTTCTGCTTTGTACCTCTAATCCCAGTATAAGGACCTTTCTAGTTAAGGGTGCTCCTATGACCTTTCTTTTCCTGCGGAAATCAATAGGGACAGGCATTTACAGACAAATATACAAACACTGCAGAGTGTGATTAAGTTGGTTTATATTTTGACAGGCTTAGAAGATGTGAGCAATTAGTACTGTATGGTCAGGTAAAACTAATATGAAATACTTGAAAACACTGAAATGCGACTACCTGATCATCAAAATGAAAGCCTGCTAGGAAAACGCAGACACTCTGCCAGTCCAGGAGCTTGACTGCTTTATAACTTAGGTGTCAGCAATCCGTTAATACTTTTACCTCCCACCTCATGCTCATTAATTCCTTTTATGTAACAATTCATGACCCTCTCCATTTCCTCACAGTTTAATGACTTCAGAGAAAACCTTTCATCCCATTGTTAACCCCCTCCTTTAGCTATGGCCTTTTGCAGAGCAAACACGGTATGCTAGAGCAGCAGTGCTCATGTCCCCTGCATGCTCTGAGGGAGGATTCCCTCAGACATAATTGTAGCTGTCTACTTTCCCCCTGTGAAATCAGTCCCAAACCAGCCGCAGCACAAAGATGCACAGCTGGGCACCCAGTTGTGCTCTGAAGTCATTAGCAAGACAAAACACTCTGTGGAATTTAGGCTTTCAGAATCTCCTCCACAAGGAGGATTTCTTAGAAAAACCTGGCAGCTCCAACTGGGAGAGGAATTCCTTCTGTTAAATAGAAGATAAGGAAAGATTAGTTTAGTGACAACAAACTTGGAGTTAATGCTCTTCAAGTGGGAATGTGCTCCTTCAGTGGCTTCTCCTTCAGAGGACTGAATCAAATTATATGAAAAACAAATTCCCTTTTTAAATATTGGCAATTCAAATTCATTAAAGTCCTCTTTAGCTGGAAACATCTTTTTAACAGGAGATACCTGTTGTTCACAATATTTTGAATTAGCAGTACTGTTACCAGCACTATTACTATTTTTATGCCAGTGCTGCAAACTCAGGGCAATGTAATTAAGTCCTTTCACTTGATATACCATAAAGGAAACTAATTTCTCTGTCTATCTTGGCAACATTTAAGTCTTTTCCCTCAGTTTCAAATTTACAGGGAAACCTAGAGTTAAACGAGAATGTCAAAGTTCCTGTCACATGGCTGGTAGCAACATCCACTGATCAAACAAACCCTCCTGAAGAAAATATGTCAATCTTATTTGTACACCAAACAATGAGCCAGTTAAAGTAAGAACATGTCATCTGGTTTATAAATAAGTTAACTTATTCAAAATCCAAAATTTTCCCTGCATCTCATTTGCCCTTGTTTCATTAATTCCATCACTAAACGACTCTTACTAATAGCAAGTAATATCTATGCACATGAATCTGGTTAGTTATCACTGCTCATGTATCATTTCATCACTCAGCTATACTGATGGAAATGACTCCAAAAAAATGCTTTCAAAGTTGTTAAAGGAAAATGTTGACATAAAAGTAAAGAAAAGGAAAAACATATGCAAAGTTGTTTTTCCCTTTGGTTGGGGAGGAGAAAGGAGTGGGTTAATCCACAAAAAACCCCATGTCTAGCATTTTGAATAATTAAAAAACCCATCCAAATGCTTAAAGACATCATGTGAAAGGGACAAAAGTGTAAGTATACTTAAAGTTACTTTTGCAACACAAATTGCACTGCAGGTTGATGTGGAAGTCATTATTTTGCTCACTTGGAGTAAAAGTTTTTCTTAGTAAGAATCAAAGTGGAAGTATTGAGCATGTCTTAAAATGTGAGCCTTACACAAGATCTTAATTGAGAGCCACACATTTTGTGGGGCAAACAAACAAACACACAAAACCAATCAAAAAACCCCACCACCATCGTACTCTAGGTTACAAGAATTTGAATTAAAAAGAAATGAAAGGGGAGATAATTTGAAATCTGGCTCAGCCTGACTTGTTAGAGTTCTCACAAGGACAGTCTGTAATTTCTATTTTCCAGGGATCATGTTGTCTTCAAAACTATTTTTTTTTTAATGAAATCTTGAATTGTTCCTAGAATTGAGGGTTACTTAATGTAACACTTTTAACACAGGTATAAATTAGGAGTTCATACTCTGTAGATTAGACTTTTTCTTTCAGCTAGCTTATTCTGGGCTTATTGGAAGAAACAGGTCATAGCTTTACCTAGATGGGCTGCATTGCATTAACTCACATTTAAAAATTGGAAGCATACTACTGTTAACATCTTTAAATGGCAAAAAAAGGTGGTAAATATTATTAACAATAATAATATCTTGAAATATGACTCAAGTGAGAAATTAAATGGTAGAATAAAGCCCAGGTCCTTTTGTAAGTTAAAAATGTGTATTTGTTTAGTCAGACTCTAAATTAGTTTCCTTCTCTTAGTTAATTTGAGATAGTTGATTTTAACTACTGTATGAAAACAAAATTGCCTCTGTTTCCTGTAAAAGTGGTGTTTATTTTGGCATGGCTCACACACAGAAGTATCCAATGGGGATCTCAGTCTAGGTAGGGGACATACTCCTATGGGGCTCCACGTTTCAGCTTTCCTTAAAGCAAATGAATGACCACAATTTCTATTTAAGGTGGTTTTTTTTTTTTTTTGGTACTTTGAATTATTACCAGTTTAATTTTATTTTTTCTGGACACCTTCCTGTGTCAAACTGTTAAGCACAGTGAATCTTCAACTGTTTCATGAGCAACAAAAATATCATTGCAATAGGATGCAAAGCTCTAGAAGGCCCTTGAAGATGACCAGAGGCACTTGAGTTGGTCCACAAAAACCAGTGCTGCTTATGATTCAGAGCTCCTAGATCCTTGCACTGCAAATACATTTACACAGTTTTAGGTGAGCGTGAATATGGTAGACTTAAAATAATTTAGATTCTGCCTGCCAGCACAGCTTAGGTAGCTTCATCTGGTTTACAGTTGGCCAGTTAGACTGATTTTGGCTACATATTGATGCCCTTTTCTTAATATGGAAAAGGTCTGGCATGCTGTTAAATTCCTGAGGTGGAACTTTTGCCTGATTTACTTAATGCTGATCCTTCATTTCATTAATACGAAAGTAATTCTAGAACAGTGTGACAAAAGAAAACTAAAAAACACAAGCAAGCATAAAAGGGCAAAAAAGTGAGCAGAGGGATGCATCTGAACTCTTCAGTATGAAGCTGATATCTGTAGATAGTTATCTCACACGGCAGCCCTGTGTTTTAAGAAGCAGAAAAGTGTTCATTTTGTGATTACATACATATGGTAGCAGAAGAGGCCCTTGGGGTTGTTGCAGAGACCTCACAGGAAGCTCAGAGCTTCAATCCAGGGCATGGGGGAGGAGACGGGATGCATGGAACACAAGGCTCAGAGAGATAGGAAACAATTATCATTCAGCTGGCAAAAGGCTAAAGATGTCCCGCAGCAACATTCCCGGGATACCCCAGAGCAAGGCTTACCAGCCGAAACAGGACAAGGAAAAAGGAAATGCATTGTTTCACTCTGGCTGAATTTCACATTCTATTACATTAGAGTAACAGACTACACAGTGCAGCTTTTCAATGAATAATCTAGTTGCTGAAAAACTCATTTTGAAAGCAACCAAAACTAGGAGCAGAATCAGCTCAGATTTGGTGTTTAAGTTTGGGTGGCATAACTTATTCATTGTCTGGTTAACTTGTACATCCTGGGAAAAGAAATAAGCAGAGATGTGATTTTTAACCCAAGGATGTGAGCCTTTCATTTCTAAACAAGTTTTGGAGCTTACTGGTTGTTTTGCAACAGAAATGAAGAGTTGAGCGTTAGTCTCAATAATTTAATAATTAATAATTTAATAATTTAATCTAGTCAATAGATTAGATATCAGGAACAAGTTCTTCCTGGAGAGGGTGGTGAGGCACTGGAACAGGTTGCCAAGGGATGCTGTGGATGCCCCATCCCTGGCCGTCTTCAAGGCCAGGCTGGATGAGGCTCTGAGCAACCTGGTCTAGTGGAAGGTGTCCCTGCCCATGGCAGGGGTGTTTGAACTAGATGATCTTTAAGGTCCCTTCCAACCCTAACCATTCTATGATTCTATGATTCTAAACCACCATTTAGATCTCCTGGGACAGACAATATTTCTTTCAACAGTTTACATTATTTTTAAGCACCTTCCCATTATTCAAACACATATTTCTGTTTCTCACTCTTCCTAGAGACTGTTTAAACAAAGATTGCATGTAACATTAGCAAGCATTGTTCAACGACAGCAGTCTGGAGGCTTGAAGTGTAAAATAATTCATCTCCATCTGAGGAAATCTGATGACAGGAACTCTGCAACAGTAACTGTCAGAATGAGCTTATTGCCCACTTAGAGATAACTTCTTTTTTCCTGCTTCAATTGGTGCAAAGATGAGGACTTCTAGTGTTGTCCATTTAATTGTCAGCCCCAGATACTGTAGCTGTTTGAATTGAGCAATAACCTGCTAAGATCATTGTTTCATTTCTAATGAAATTTGTACCAGGTACTGTAGCAACATAAGGAATACAATAGGTGCAATAATCTGTTAACTTCCCACCATCAACAAATACACCCTTCAGGAGTGTCTGTTAAAAAGCATTAGTGGACTAGAGTGCTTTCACATCTCAATGCTCCACCTTGTATTTATTTTCCCTCATCAATGAAGATACCCAATATTATTCTAAGCTTTTGAAAATGTGGCCTTCAGTAGGCAATTGTGGCTTCTACAGTGGGCTAAGTTTTATCATACAAAGCTAAAAGGTTTCATTTACCATGCTGTAACAACAAAAAGTTATCAAATAGTGTTTCCAAGTCCTTCATACTCATTAGATTTCAGACATCTGCAGGTCACCATTTGCAGTGCTGGAGGCAAACCTTGCATAATAATTGTCACAAAACTAAGTTATATTCTCAGTCATGGTAAAACATGTGGTGGATATATTTATCTTTCACTCCAGTGATGTCAGCTCCATACTACCAGGATGTGAACTCAGTCCCGTGAGCTCAATTCCATCCACATGATCACTAGCATGTTTTGGCAGACAATCCTTAGGCTGTTCTGATGCAACAGGCCACTTTTGTGGGAAGTTGGGTTATCTCATGGGGAAGGCGTGCTCTAACTGTGGTTTCTGTGCTGAAGACTAAAACTGTTCCTATTGTGTAATGCCATCAGCCCATTTCTAGCGTATCACCTTATTGATCAGAGACATTTCCTCCACTACAATTAACTTTATCACTTGGAACTTGCTCTCGTCTTCAGCACAGGAGGAGAACTTCAGCTTTGATTTAGAACATTCAGTGCTATTTTCCCAAAGTATAAAATGTACTTACTGCATCCCTGAGGATGTAAATGTTTATATCCAAGTACTGGGATGATGCAACAGGGAAGAAGTTCTTTATGAATCACAGAAGTCTGTGAATATGTTTAAAGGAATTCACTTCTCTGGAAACTTAAACACTACTGAAGAATAGCCCTTCCTATTTGAACTTCAAACTCCCAGCATTAACCATCACTTGAGCTCAAAGACCCTGCTCTCTGAAGTTCTTTAGTCTTCCTAGAAATTCCCATTGTTCAGTGGAATTTCAGAGTGCCTGTTAACTATTAACGTGGTAAATATCTCAGAAAGAACAAGTGAGGACCCACAGCAAACATAGATACTATAACACTGCTGTTAAGCAACGCTTCCACCTACTTCATCTTTCACTTGAAGAATAGAAATTTATTAATGGTAAACTGCATTACAAATTTGCCATCCGGGATACCTACCTCAGATCCATAGAGTCATTATAACAGGCTTCAGTAAGAAGCATTTTTCTTTCAAGTCCCAGTGTGTGAACAAATATGCAGCTTTGGGGAGATGACCAAAATTGTAAGATTTCATTACATGTGCCTCAGAACAAAACCTCTGATCCTTAGAAAGGAAACAGTTTGATTAGTGGAAAAGCATGCTTTCTGCCTTGAGTTGCAATTTGAATCACCTCTATAGGTAGGGTTACTTTCCTGGAACTTGGCAGAAATAGGGATCCAAGATACTGTATTTCTCTACCTGCTGCATGGGATGCCCTCAATCTTGGAGAGTCTACGCACCAGTTAAGTGAGTTTGCAACTTATGCAGACCCTAGATTGCTCTTCCCTTTTCACTCTAGAGTTGACATAAAAGGTATTAGACATCTCTTAGTGTTTAGCAGGAGGCCACAGCAGTGAAAGAAGAAAGTGATACTCTCCTCCACGGATTCACTCGCTTATCAATATTCCGTTAGGTGGCTCTCACAGCTGGCAGCACAATGTGTTTTTGTGTCAGAAGACTTCATTAACTGCACAAAGGAAATGATAGTAACAAATTGCAGAGAATACAAATTTAGTATATTTTCTGTGAATGACATTTGTATAAGAAAGGACTGAGGGATACTCTCAGTAGCTTGACTTGTTCCTATGAGTACTGCAAGCGTAAAACTGCTCTTTGTGCATTTCCTTCCTAATCAGGTTAAGACCTTTATGTTAGGAAACATCCTACCATTTAAAAATCTTGGGGTTGGGTTCAGGGTTTCTTTTGTTTGTTGAAGAAAACAACAGTAAAGAACTAGGAGGAATCATTTTATTTTTCACCAAGAGCTACTCAGCACAAAAAAGGTCAAAATTAATTTTGAAGTACAACCAGTAGAAACCAAAATTAAGACTTCATGTCCAACCCTGGTAACATGGTTTAGTAAGCGCAGAAAATGTAAGTATAGCATTCAGATTATCAGCTTTTGCCCAGGCTTCTGTGTGTCATGTTAGGAAAGGCAGAAATGGGCTGCTTTTCAGAGATATTAATCAACTCTTTTACTTATTTTGAAATTCTAGGTACTCACAACACCTGGAAAAAGTTAGCTTTGGACATGTTTTATCTCAGCATTTTTTTCCACTGGCTAGCAATATTTTCCTACCTTTTAAGGATATTAATCAGGCTTGGTGTGGTTCGCTTTAACCCATCTCACTTTGCCACTAAGGCAGCTAGAAGGTGGCAGGTAACAAACTTCCATTTCACCCTTTATATCCCACCTCAAACAAACAAACAAACAAAACCCCCCCAAAAAACCCAAAACCAAAGAAACAAAAAAACTGTTTTACAGGTATCAAAAATATCTTTCAAATGCATAGTTTAGGCATTCACCTAGATGCTGAAATTTTCTTTCTTTTTTTTTTAGGTGGGGTTTGGAAAGGAAAGAGACTAACAACTGGCAGGAGAACAGCCTGAGAAAAGATCATCTCTGTATCAAGAATTTCTGCTTTGTTAGCGACATTCAGAAAAACACACATATGGAAGTGAGGGAAAGATTTCCAGTAGAGCAACTGATAATATACCCCTTTAAATTTTCAGAAATACATTGGCATTTCTATTTTCATTATGCAGTTACACTGGATTGTTGAGTTACTTCACCACTCCAGTACAAATGGCAGCAAGATGTCTGCTTTCTACATGAACAGACCTGTTTTCAAACTACTAATTCTGTGGTAGAATACAAAGCTATATAAAAATTAATTATGTTTGCAAAGTTCTGACAATTTTACAGTGTATTGAGAAAGTTTGATCTAAAGTTAATTACTCTTGAATTTAACTTCCCACTCTGATTTGTGCATTGATTTGTAAATAAATCCATAGAAGATGGAGAGATTTAAGGCTTTGCTATGTTTGTTCTTCAAAGTTGGTAATTTTTGCCATGGATTTATGTGACATCTTACTTATCAGTCATGTCCTTCCAGCTATTCAGCTAATAAAATTGTGGTTATTTATCATGGACTATCTTATATGCATTAAATGTTGCAAGCTTGTAGCAAAAGAAAATTAAACCAATTGGGTAATCAAAACAGCAGCATGATGAAAAAAAGAACTTGAAAACTGGGCTCTGGAATGCACAATGAAATCTTAAACCTGATTTTAAAACCATAAATCTTTGCAGGATTATGGTTTTAAGCATCTGAATAAATCACCTGTCCATTCTACATGCTAAGCACCTATCAGCTCCCAGTAACATGAAGGAAATTTGTTGGAGAATAAACATTATTTTTAAGTCAAGAATCTTATTCACATGCCTAAAATAATGGTTAGACCTGGCTGAAATATTCCATTATTTCCTTTAGTAGTAATATGTGCTATGAAAATAGTTATTAACTTGAAGATTTGTATATTTTATTTAACAATAGAATCCTTTAGGCTTGGTTGATTTTTTCAGCTTTCACTTAGTTCAAATTGAGCAAGGATGAAAGCTTTTATAAAACACAAAATAATAAAAATCTCAAATAAAAAGTCTCCTCCCTCTCACTACCTGCACTTCACAGCTTTTCACACAAATACAGGCTAAAACCATCAAATGAAGGAATGGAAAAGGCATGTTCCATTTTCCTTCCTCAGGCTGCATGGCATGATGAATGTGAGATTATGCTACATTTTGAAAAAAACATTAGAAATCTAAGCAAAGCCAATAATATTCACCTCTATGGAGAAAAATTAGGGAACAAATCCACAGGCTAACCACCACAGCAGTAGCAATCTGTTTTTCCTAAACTTAAAAGAGTAACTACCTTAAAAGTGTCCTGAAAAGGAATTTCAGCCTTTCAGTAGAAGGTTGAAGTAGAGAGTTAAGCAGTGAGGGAATATCTGTAGTGATTTTAGTCCAAAAAGTGTACCTGCTTGTTTGTTATATTAGAAAATAACAGTGATATCTGTTGTCAGACTTCCCGTTTTCCTCCTTCTCTCCTCTTCTTCCCCCTTTTCTTAAAAAAAACCACAAACTGCCTGGGACACGGCACACGCATTTCAAGAACCTGATCTTGCAAATGTATGATTCTATGTTTAGTGCTACTAGGTTTAGCCAAAGGATATTAGTATTAACTTGGTTATC